>NC_087253.1:7752500-7857500 GCF_037042905.1 Lytechinus pictus
TCGCCACCATGAAACGGCCCCCAGGTGTAGTCAGTAGTCATACATTTTTAAATCCTGCTTTGTTCCAAGTGAAAGATGAATGCCAGTTGAAATGAGTTTGTACAGAATCCATTAACATGATCATCCAAGTGACTGTTTGTATGAAATATATGAAAATATGTGGCAAAGGATTCTGGAAGATATTGTGAGCTAAACATAGCACAGATTCAGGGGCCTGTTTCACAACATGCAGTTTCTTGACTTTGCCCACTCCACAGAAATATGTACTACATGTAGTAAATTAGTCTTATAGTGGTTTTGTGAAACAGGCAACTGAGCCTTTGGGTTAACTCGTCACCTTAAAAATAGTTGATGGGGCCGTTTCATAAAGCTGTTCGTAAGTTAAGAGTGACTTTAAGAGCGATTGGTGATCCTTTTTTGTGGTAAATGATATTCACCATTAAATGTGTACTGTTGATTATAAATAGCATGTAAGAAACGTTCACCAGGTTTAAAGTCGCTCCGAACTAACAAACAGCTTTATGAAACACCCCTAGCAGTCCTTTGGTTTAAAATGCACAGAGCAAAGAGTGAAAGATAAATGAACATAGTTGCGGTAAACACTGATTTCATTAAAAGTCTATAAAACCAAGGTTAATTACAACTTATAGATCTAGGTCTGGTGTGTCAACACAGGCACATGCGGAACAGTGTATTATTGCTTGAGAAAAAAACTGACACTGAGCTAGAATGTCTTGTTGTTTATATGATTGACATTAATTACTCCTTAAAATTGTACACTTATATTCATACTTTGTTTCTATTTAATTAAATTATATTGTACTTGTTTTATTCACGTTCTGTTTAAATTGTAAAGCGCTTAGAAACTGTCTTGTATTAAGCGCTATATAAAAGCTCCATATTATTATTATTATTGCTTAATTTGCTAATCTCGTAAATCTTTCTTCATTTCTAGAAATATTCCCATGTAAAAAAAACCCTCTGTTTTTTTCATGCAGATATTAGACTCCGAGGGAGCAAGAACGTCCGCGAGGGTCGAGTCGAGATCAGTTACGACGGGGAGTGGGGTACGATATGCGATGACTCTTGGGACATGGTCGAGGCCGACGTTGTCTGCCGTATGATAGGGTATCCCCATGCCACGGCGGCGCCCAAGGCAGCGAGGTTTGGTCCAGGTGAAGGGGCCATCATCCTTGATGAGATTCAGTGCGATGGATCGGAGAGGACAATCCAGGAATGCCCCCACGACGGGTTCCTGGATCATAACTGCCACCACGGGGAAGATGCCAGTGTGATCTGTGATCTGAGTAAGATAACATGGGTCATATTTATTTCATGTTTACTTTCACACAACAAGTAACATACCTAGTCTGCTGTACAGAATATGCAGCCTACTCATGCCGTGTGTACTGAAGGCCCTCTCAGAACAGCAAGTTTTGTATGTGCTAGTCTTTTCGTGGGGACACACTTGTTGATCAAAGTTTCAATCAGGGGGTGTAGGGACAGTGATTTTCCGCGATCGCGGAAAACGGACGGAATTCACGGAAAGGGCCTTTTGAAACGGAAAGTGGCATTTCAAACGGAAAATCACGGAAAACGTATTTTCCCTCAAAATACACAGAATAGCAACAGAAATTACTCCAAAATCACAACAAAATGAGAATATTAAATGGCCACAAAACCCCAGAAAACACGATCTCACTTTGCTACTATCATGACAATTCACACATCGTGACTGCACTCGACATCAGCACACTCGATTGTACCCCTCACCCGTACCCGGCCGGCCGGGTTGGGCTTCACATGCACACATATCGTTCAACTACACGGTCGTGTGTTGCTGCCCTCTGCGTTTGAAGATGTAACAGCACGATATCGTGGTCTTAAAATCCAAGATGGCGGATTGGCAAAAGCCGTTGACTGATGATAACGATGTCCAAAAAAAACCAAAATTATCGATGAAATATCATTTCACCGTGAAATAATGCTAATAATGTGAAAGGTGAGGATGTATGCATGTTAAATGGGTTTGTAAAAATATTTTATGCACCCGCATAGATCCGATTAGAACGGATTCTATTGTGTTGGTACAGTAGCAGATACAAATTTTGACCAGTGCGAGTGTACGTGTTGTGATTTTGCTATTCAATGTGTAAACGGAATTTCCGTTTTCTGACATGCTGAAACGGAATTTGAGATTTTCTGAAACGGAAAAGGCAATTTTTTTTAAACGGAAAATAACTGTCCCTAGGGGTGTGCCTGCAAACTAACACACCACTGTACAGCTTTCATGTCTACAGTACAAAATCTACATTGGGTGATTTCAAGTACAGTGCCGGTGTTGTATTCAGAAAAACAATACCGATTGCGTAACTGATAGCCCATGACGTCACGCACACATGCTGCGAACTTGAAATCGCAATTTTTCCAATCCCTGGGGGTTGGTGTCGGTGAATGTGGAAATCACACATAGATTGTAATGCATGGTTCATTAGAATAAACTAACGCTCAACATAAAACGGTAGAAATGCCTCATATTTTCTGAGGTCTATCCCAACACCAGCATCATTTTAAGTACAGTGTTGTTACATCACCAACACCAGATTTCAACACCGTACTTGAATTCACCCACTGTAATGTGTATATATAGTTGCAACTGAGGATTTACCTCATACTCGTTGCAATTGTGTATGGTACATAAGTGCATCCTCCACCCTCAAGTCAACCCTCCTATACATGTATGTATTCTTTTCCTCTACTTGTTTCTTCACTTGTTTTTGCCATCACCTCTAACTAAAACCACCCACCTTAAATTCAAAATTTCTTCTTAAAACATTGCCCGTCATCCCTCCTGGAATCTCGTATCGACCCATAAAGTCAATATTGTGTCCCGAACTAAAGCCTTGCAACCATGTAACTCTTGTACTCCTCAGACATGCGGCTTGTGAATGGCACCATGCCAGGGCGTGGTCGCCTGGAGGTGTACCATACCGGTAAGTGGGGGACGGTTTGCGATGATGCCTGGAGTCTGGAGAACACCAACGTTGTCTGCCAGGCCCTGGGATACCCCGAAGCCACAGAGGAGAACCTCCCGCTCCAGACAAGCTTTGGTTACGGCACCGGTGATATCATCCTGGATGATGTGGTTTGTCGAGGCAACGAGACGGAACTGTACGAGTGTTTGCATGAGCCATACTTTAAGTGCAATTGCGAGCATAGTGAGGATGTCAGCGTTACGTGTCCACCTGGTACGTTATTTGCACTTAACTTACTTGCTTATGGATACTAATGGATGTCTCTGTATTTAGTTCCAAGTTCTGTCTCCTCTTAAGCTTGGCCGGATCATGACTCAGTGGTAGCAGTTCAGATTCTATCCATTCAATCAGAGCAAAAATCTCCCCTTAATAATGGAGCTGCTGTATAAATTTGCATAGTGCCTTTAATAGGGGGATGCAGTGTAGGCAATTATGCTTTTCTGAAAGCAGCCAGAGCAAAGCACTTACAATGATTTTCTTATCACAGCACATCACATCAGGTATGGAAATAAAGGACTTCTCCTGTAGGTTTTCCGGTCTTTGCTTCTGGTAATTGATAATTATTTAGACAGTTTAAAATTGTGAAACTTTACGTACGTTGAGAAATTGAGGTTTTAAATCTTTCCCCCCTACCAACACTTGTCCAAAAGATGTTCAAACCTTTCCACTGATTTAGCTTCCAGTACTTCTCTAGGCAGTCTGTTCCAAACAGAAATTACTCTTTGACTAAAACATTTACTCCTAAATTCCAACCGAGATCGTCCTGTGAAAAGCTTGAACTTGTGACCTCTAGTTGCTGAATATATTTCTGGTGTGAATAGACCCCAAACTTTCTATTTAACAGTTTGTAAACAGTAATCATATCTACACTTCATCTTCTATAAAACAGTGAGTGAAGGTTGAGTCTCTCTACAGACCTGCCAACCAGTACGTTTTTGGCGTATTTAGTACGTTTTTGCAACCAAAATACGGCATTACTGTATGTTTTTTCTTTGAAAAATATGTTTTTGTAAAAAAAAAATTATTGAGAAAAATCATCTCTATATGTCTCTATTTCATTAAACTTACACAAATATTGTTATTAGATCAATGTAATTTCAGGTAACTTGTTTTTTTTTCAATCATTTTGTTAAAACCAGGGTGAGATATACACATGTTTCAATGTTGTTGTTTTTTCATCTGCAAGAGCAGTGCACATTTTAGCTTGCATGCAGCTTGAGCGCCGCAATGAGCGAGTGCGCCACGCATTTTATTATGAAATACACTTTTTTGGGGAAAAATACATTTTTTTTAAATCACAGAATACAATTTTTCATTCCCAGAGGTTGGCAGGTCTGTCTCTAGACGTAGCTCATACGGTAAACTCTGGAGACCAGGAATCATGCGAGTAGCTCCCCTTCTCTACTTTGTCTGCATCCATTTTGAATCTCACATTCCATAACATACTGTATGTTCCCATATTCCAGATGGGGTCAAACCAGAGTTGTAATTGTTTAGCATTTACAGGTAAATGTGTACAGCATCAATAAACTAGTTGCCCGTTCAGTGGTGCAGAAGTGATTACCCAGGCTTAGAACACATGATGCCTGGGTTTTTTTCCTTAAATAACTGATATCTGTTTCCTGTAATTATACTCTTGTAGTTGTTCGTCTGGTTGGGGGCCGAGCTCCGGAAGAGGGCAGGCTTGAAGTTTATCACAATGGATTGTGGGGGACGATCTGTGACGACGGTTGGGATATGCAGGATGCTAACGTCGTTTGTCGCATGCTTGGGTACGTCGCTGCTGAAGAACCTCTCCTTACGGTCTTCCAGCCAGGGAGTGGCAACATCTTCCTTGATGAGGTCAATTGCCATGGTAACGAGACAAGCATTTGGGACTGCGAGAGTGATGGACTTATGGTCCATAATTGCGGGTCCATTGAGGATGTTGGACTGCGATGTAAAACAGGTGAGTTAAATTATTGAGGCTGTGCTTGAAATCATTAACTCTTCGCCGTTTTGTTCGAGTAGAGTTACATACATGTACATATTGCATTTAACACATACACAATAGTGATGTGTCCAGCCAGCGCATTGTATATTGAACACACAAAGTATTTTTTTACAATCAACCAATCAAAAGTTTTATTGTGGGTTGAAATAGCATAGTCCCCTCTTAAGATCGGATCCTTAAATTATATTTGTACATACATGGTTTTCTTGAAAGTTCTGTGTACTTCTTTCTTTACAAAAGACATTGTAGAAATGTCCTATAGAAAGGTAATGCACACAACTTGGAATTTAACTGCGAATTAAAGTCACACTTCAAGTTTGTGAAAAGCTCCCATGCTCATTTCTTATTTCACACCTTATCCTCCAGCGTTTACCACCCATGAGCCCATGTCCGAGCTTGAGGTGCGCCTTGTCGGGGGTCAAGGTGACCGTCAGGGTCGCGTCGAGGTCTTCTACAACGATGCGTGGGGGACCGTCTGTGACGACTCCTGGGACATCAGGGATGCCGAGGTCGTCTGCCGTATGCTCGGATTCCCCGGGGCGGAGTCGGCGCTTCTGTCCGCGTTCTTCGGTGAGGGGTCGGGCAGCACGTACCTGGATAACGTTGACTGTACAGGCGAGGAAGAGAACCTCGCGCAATGCGTCCATAACGGGATCATGGTTGAGAACTGCGGGCATCACGAGGATGCGGGCGTGGTGTGCTCCCCATTGGGTATGGAAATAATCGGTCATTGTCATTGGCCTTCCTGGCAAATCTTCTATGAAAAATACTGCACATTATTGAAAAAAAAAAGGTTGAACTTGAATAATGGTAAACATTTTATAGCAATTTTTAGTCTTACATGTAAGCACCTATTTTGTGTAACTTAAAAAGAAACCTTAGCACTCCGTTATAGAGCTGATTTATATCATTGATAATATTGATCATTATGTCAGAATGTCGCAGATCGTTTAACTCAACTGTATACTCAATCGCATAGCTTTATTGACAAATTTCAAAACAGAATTGAACTTCTGCAAGGATAATTTGGAGTGACATATTGTTGACTGTTATTTTCTCTGATTTCATTCAAATTTTACAGTTCGTTTGGTGAATGGTAGCCACTACCGTGAGGGTCGGGTAGAGCTCTACTATGACGAAGAATGGAGCACGATTTGCAACGACGAATGGGGGATCCACGATGCTGAGATTGTTTGCCGGATGGCGGGATTCCCGGGGGTCGAAGGTTACCGAGTCTCCGGAGAGTACGGGGATGGCAGTGGAAAGATTATCTTGGACAATGTGAACTGTAACGGGAGTGAGTGGGATATCTTTGGGTGCGGCCACAATGGTCTGTTTGTGCATAACTGCAGACATTCGGAAGACGCTGGGGCTGTGTGCACGTCAAGAGGTTTGTTGACCAAAAGTTTTGTTTTTATCAATATACACATAAAATCAAATTGTACAATGCCATAAAGATAGAGATTTTTTCTTATTCAATTTTTTATAGATTTTATGAAATATAGATCCACCAAATCATTGATAGATAGGTAGATACATGTAGATAGATAGATAGATAAAACAGATGGAAAAGTACATGTAAAAGTCAAGAGTCAAAAGTCAAAGTTTCATTGAGAAATATAAACATTATGCTTGATTTGTCCTCAGTCCTTTAGTCCTCTGGTTGCTTGCTTACAAGCAAACATGTTTTCTTAGCAGTAAACAAAAAGCACCACCACTTTAACTTTACAATATTTACTTTTTCATTAATTCCGTTTTCACAATCTAGTAGGTCTCCTTGGTGGAACCACTGGAAATGAAGGTCGTGTTGAGATTTATTGCAACGCTAATAATATAAGACTTCTTATGTGTATGAATGTCAAGTTTTGTATATCGATTCTATATGACCAAACCAGTACGTCTTGTTGGCGGCACGACTAGCAACGAAGGACGCGTCGAGATGTACCACAACAACGCTTGGGGAACCATCTGTGATGACGGGTGGGATATCAAGGACGCGGACGTTGTCTGCCGGATGCTCGGTTTCTACCGGGCCGAGAGCATCCCGTCGTCGGGGAGATATGGAATGGGGCGGGGCCAGATCCTCCTGGATACGCTGCAGTGTAATGGCACAGAGGGTGATATTCTGGATTGTGAGCACAATGGTCTCCTGAAACATGACTGTGATCATGAAGAAGATGCGACTGTGATTTGCCTTGGTGAGTCTCCTTGCCGTAAATAGTGATGCTCAAACGTTTGTGAACCCAACCAGAAAATGAACCTGTATATTTAAAGTGTTTAAGTTCTGCAATGTTTTAGATATTTGTAATCCCTGGGGCCGTATGTTAAAAATTGTCTTAAGACAAATATTGTAACTTGAGAGATATAATAAACTCGGTATCCTGAACATTCTTGTATCTTTTCTTGTAACATTTTTTTGTAACTTTCACTGAGGACTTATGATGTCCAAGCAAAATATGTGTAAAACTGAAAACGGCACATAAATTTCTTTGTGCGCAAGACATCGTATCGAGATGAAAGGTATACTGAACATTCTCTTATATTTATGTTCACTTCCTTGGAAAATACACTAAAATTTAGAGATTGGGGGCAATTGTAATTTAATGTTACATGCAATATTTCTTGGTCAACAATAATTTCTTGCTGCATTTTGCAAGAACATCTTGCTTTTCAAAATGTCTGACATTCTGGAGATAGTACTACCGAGACTTATTTCCAGATTACTGATTAAAGATAATTTTAGCGCGCTCTTATCTTGCTGAGTTATCAACAAAGTTAAGACAATTTTCATAATACCACGGACCCTGTATATTTTTCCCTCAATACAGCCCCAACTGAAGCAGCGAAGATGACCTTGGATATCCGTCTTGTTGACGGTGGGAGCGCACGCCAGGGTCGTCTAGAGGTGGAATACAACGGCGAATGGGGTACGGTGTGTGATGATGGCTGGGATTTGCGTGATGCGGAGGTGGTATGCCGCATGCTCGGTTTTCCTGGGGCGGAGAACGCCCTCTCCGGTGCGTTCTATGGAGAGGGTACCGGGGCTACGGTGCTTGATGACGTCAGCTGTGAGGGGACGGAGGAGGATTTGGCGCTGTGTCGGCATAACGGTTATCTGATGGAGAATTGCGGTCACAGTGAGGATGCGTCAGTTATCTGCTCTCCGCTAGGTAAGGTTGTCTCGGTTTTGGCAAGGAGGATCGAAAATTAGCTTGAGATATGAATGCACTATCAATCTTGTATTATTATTTTAATGCCTAGAAACCTTTCAACCAGGATAACAATCAAGTTTCTTGAATTCTTTGTTTGTTTCATGTGTGTGAATTACAAATATCTAGTGATAGAAGTACAAGTAGTGGAAGTAGTAGTAGTAGTAGTAGTAGTAGTAGTAGTAGTGGAAGTAGTAGTAGTAGTAGTAGTAGTAGTAGTAGTAGTAGTAGTAGTAGTAGTAGTAGTAGTAGTAGTAGTAGTAGTAGTAGTAGTAGTAGTAGTAGTAGTAGTAGTAGTAGTAGTAGTAGTAGTAGTAGTAGTAGTAGTAGTAGTAGTAGTAGTAGTAGTAGTAGTAGTAGTAGTAGTAGTAGTAGTAGTAGTAGTAGTAGTAGTAGTAGTAGTAGTAGTAGTAGTAGGAGTAGGAGTAGGAGTAGGAGTAGGAGTAGGAGTAGGAGTAGGAGTAGGAGTAGGAGAAGGAGAAGGAGTAGGAGTAGGAGTAGGAGTAGGAGTAGGAGTAGGAGTAGGAGTAGGAGTAGGAGTAGGAGTAGGAGTAGGAGTAGGAGTAGGAGTAGGAGTAGGAGTAGGAGTAGGAGTAGGAGTAGGAGTAGGAGTAGGAGTAGGAGTAGGAGTAGGAGTAGGAGTAGGAGTAGGAGTAGGAGTAGGAGTAGGAGTAGGAGTAGGAGTAGGAGTAGGAGTAGGAGTAGGAGTAGGAGTAGGAGTAGGAGTAGGAGTAGGAGTAGGAGTAGGAGTAGGAGTAGGAGTAGGAGTAGGAGTAGGAGTAGGAGTAGGAGTAGGAGTAGGAGTAGGAGTAGGAGTAGGAGTAGGAGGAGTAGTAGTTGGAGTAGTAGTAGTTGGAGTAGTAGTAGTTGGAGTAGTAGTAGTTGGAGCAGCACTAGTTCTGGAAGTAGCATTAAATGCCTGTTATTAATATTTTCTTCTTTTTATGTTAAGAATTCACTTATTCTCTGTCTTCGTTTACAAAGGTCGTTTGGTAAATGGCAACAACTACCGAGAAGGAAGAGTAGAGGCGTATTACGAAGGCGAATATTACTCCGTCTGCGACGATCTTTGGGAGATGGAAGAAGGAAATGTTTTCTGTCGGATGCTTGGATTTCCCGGTGCTGAAGCGGTTCACGCGCTGGCCAACTTCGGACAGGGCGAGGGCGACATTATCCTCGATAATCTCAGCTGTGATGGGACGGAGGATAGTCTGTTCGACTGCGAGGGCAGCACACCGTTTGAGCATAACTGCAAGCATAATGAAGATGCAGGAGTGACATGCTCACAGAGTGGTAAGCTTTTCTCTCTCTTTATCTCTTCTGAGCAGGTGTAGGTCTGTAATTAACTAAGTCTTAAGTCATTGACTGCTGAATTCTGTAGGCTTTGTCCAGGGCTCACCCAGTTCCAGTAAGCAAAGGGTTAATCTGTTGACTACTGAATTTTGAGATTCCCAAAGTCTTTGTACATGTACAGGGACCACGCATTTCCATAAGTAAATGATTACAACATGCAGGTAATTCTGAGATACCCAATAGTTTGGACCATGTTTTGTAATGCAATTTTGTAATGTCTCGATCATTTCCTGAAAAACAACCCAAATTGCTAGTCAGATGAACAATTACATTTCTGACTTTTCTCCTTCATCATTGCGATGATGGAGAAGTCAAAGCAATTTTTATTGAGGTTTTTATAGTACCAAGCAAGTGACTCCACATTGGAATTGTGAGTTGAAAAGAATTATCAAAAGATCAATAGCTATTATTTTACTACATTATTATTAGAGTGCAATGAGTTACATGTATGCCGTAAATGCTGTAATTTCAATCACAAAAAAAACAAATATTAAAGTCTCAAATATTCTGTGACATAATTTTTAAAGTGATCATAGCTGAGCGAAATTGACAAATAGCGTCCTATATTGAACCCATTTTATACTGGTTTCATGCAGTGATGCCTATGGAGATTACTAAATGAGAGAATTTGCCATTTTCTAGCCGTTTTTCAAAAGTGGTAGAAACAGCTTTAAAAAGGGAGAGAAAAGGGCCACAAAATGGCACGTTGCCTAATGTGTTTGTATGCAAGCTAAATATTGAACTCTTTTTCTAATTTTCTAAGACATTTATCTTCTGACAGTTCGCCTTGTGAATGGAAGCGATGCCCACGAAGGCAGGGTGGAGGTCTACTACGCAGGGGTATGGGGTACCGTCTGTAACGATGACTGGGATTGGAATGATGCTAACATCGTCTGTAAGATGCTGGGCTACTCTGGAGCTGAGGTATCGCAACAAATGGCAGACTTCGGAGCAGGTGGGTTATCTGGTCGGTTGCATTTTCAAAGGTAAAGTCCACCCCAGAAAAATGTTGATTTGAATAAATAGAGAAAAATCAAACTAGCGTAACACTGAAAATTTCATCAAAATCGGATGCAAAATAAGAAAGTTATGACATTTTAAAATTTTGCTTATTTTCACAAAACAGTGATATGTACAACTCAGTGACATGTAAATGAGACAGACGATGATCTCCCTCACTCACTATTTCTTTTTGTTATTGTATGAATTCTACAATATCTCATTTTTTACAGATTTGACAATAAGGACCAACTTGACTGAACCATGTAGTATTAAACAATGCTAATTCCACATGTTCAGGGAGGAACTAATCATTGTTTCACTTGATAATGAGCAGAAAATAAGAAAATCCCTTGGTCAAACCTTTGTCTGTTTTGGAATTTCGTTCAGCTGCGCATTGCCAAGTAATGATACAATACTGATGGTTTCATGCAAAATACTGATTTCTAAATCAGTTTTTCGTTTATTAGTTGTTCTATGGCATTTCTTTGAAATTACTGATTTCCTCACCAAAGTACTGATTTTCAACTTTTAAAGTACTGAAATATTCTTGTTCAGGTTGGCAGCCCTGTTTGCTGGACACAGCTAATTGCAGTCAAAGGCAACATTAGAGACAGTGACTTTCCGTTTCAAAAAATTTTCTTTTCTGTTTCTGAAAATCTGTAATTCCGTTTTAACTTTATCTAAAAATGGAAATTCCGTTCTGTCACCGAAAATGTACAGAGCAGAAACCTGAATTCCGTTTTGCAAAGGTGAATTCCATGAATTTTTTACATGAAAAGTATAACAACCAAACAGAAATTCTGTTTTATTTACTGGTAAAACAGAAAATCACTGTCCCTACAACATAGTGCTATGAAATGAAGTAACTCAAGGTTATTCAAAGATTAAGACAGAGGCCTTGCATTCTATCTTACATTGAACATATCGGTTTGTTGATGATAACACATTGTTATTTAACTCTTAATGTGCCATTCACTGTAATCAGCAAGTGCCATTCTTTTCAAAGAAACTATATTCAATTGTTTTATGTATAAAAAAGGGAATCACCCCTGAGACAATAATATTAAACCTCTTGACCATAAGCTGTAAGAGATGGTCCGGGCTGAAAGTATGTATAGCTTAATAAATAGAGTAGAATTCACTGAGCAAAATGCCGAAAATTTCATCAAAATCGGATAACAAATAACAAAGTTATTGAATTTTTAAGTTTAGCAATATTTTGTACAAACAGTCGTCATGAATATTCATTAGGTGGGCTGATGATGTCACATCTCCACTTGTTCTTTTGTATTTTATTATATGAAATTAAGTTTATTCAATTTTTTTCCTCCAAGAACTAGTCAAATTGGATTGAGAACTGATTTAGTGCATTAGATATTGATTGCTGCAACTTATTTCATTATAAGGGAGACATATTATTCACACAAGTATGAAATAATGAAAAAAATATGATTTTATGTAATAACATACACTGTACATGTAAAAAACGGAAAGTGGAGATGTGACATCATCAGCCAACCTAATGAATATTCATGACGACTGTTTTTACAAAATATTGCTAAATTCTAAAACTTTAATAACTTTATTATTTGTTATCCGATTTTGAGGAAATTTTCGGCATTTTGCTCAGTGAGTTCTACTCTATGTATTAAGATATAAATATTATCAGCCCGGACCATCCCTTGAACTAAACAATGGAATCACTCATGCATGCAATGCACTCCTCAAAATGTAATAGGCACAACAATAGCTGTATGACCATGGCACGAAAATGTGTTCGTGGCACTCCAGTGAATGGCACGTTAAGGGTTAATGTTTTGAATAACGAGGAATTTAACCAAAGTAGTTATTTCTTTTTTTTTATTTGAGTAGGTGTTGGTCCCATAATTCTGGATGACGTCTCCTGCTCAGGGGATGAGCTGAGTATCTTTGATTGTCCTTCGATGGGTATCTTCAGGCACGACTGTGAGCATGCAGAGGACGTTGGTGTTATATGCATAGGTTGGTCCCTTTTCAGTTTTCAGTTTTGAAGGCTTGTTTCGATAAATTGATTTGACCATAAACAAAAAATGATGTATCTGCAGATACATCATTTTGCCATGATTCAACCATAGAAAATAATTGATATATCTGCAGATACACTAGATTATCACGATATCGCCATAGGAACTGTATGATGTATCTGCAGATACATCATTTTGCCATTATCGTATGACTAATATGGACAGTTGGAGATTTTGGCTAAATGTTGTATCTACACAAAATCATTTATTTTGATGAAAAACACAAGTTAAATGTTCTAAAAACTATTAAAAACTATTAATGAAGATAATTTCAATTACACTCTAATAAATCTAACTAAATTCTAGACTGGCAAATTTTCTTTCAAAGAAAGACAAAAGCTTTAAATTCAAAGTGATTTTTCTATGAATGTGCATTTTGCAGATACATCGTTTTGCCATGTAACGTCCATGTGGGTTAAGACCCAAATGTACCACTTCACATTGTGCAGTCCAAATATATTTATTTTTGTATTGTAGAAGACAGCAAGGAGCAACAATCCAGTCTCTCTCTGCGTCTTGCCGACGGACCGAACTCCAGATCCGGTCGTGTCGAGATCAAGTACGACGGAGCCTGGGGCACAATCTGTGACGATGACTGGGACGTCAACGGTGCCGACGTCGTCTGTCGCTCCCTCGGCTTCCCGGGGGCGGACCAGGCAATACTCCGCGGTCGATTCGGGGCCGGAGAGGGCGCTATAGTTCTAGACAATGTGAGATGCGATGGTTCGGAGGTGAACGTCGAGTCTTGCTTGCACAATGGATTCCTGGAGAATAATTGTGACCATGACGAGGATGCTGGTGTCATCTGCCTTCCTCAGGGTAATATAATTGAGTTCTAAACTCAGTTGCCCTTATTCTGAAGTCGGGTTCAAATTAGACCATGGTCCAACTCTGTTGTAAAATTATGGGAAGCCAAAAATTCCAAAATTTGGTTTACGCTGTTCCTCATGACGAAAAACCTCCATTTGAGAACACTATACCCCAGTTTCTTTTTCACCAATTCTCTTCTCCAAGTACTATAAGCCCGAACTGCAATTTAAGTATCAAAACACCTGTTTCTTGACCTCGGTCTGAAGATAACACGACAGCCCAGCACATACAGTCAGAGCAGGGGGCCACACACGATGGATTGCAACGTGTCTAAGAGCCTGCTATGGAGTTCCGTGTATACACGCGGTGAAGTGCAACTTTTTTCTTCTTTCTTCTTTTCTTTCTTCCTTCCTTCCTTCTTTCTTTCTTTCTTTCTTTCTTTCTTTCTTTCTTTCTTTCTTTCTTTCTTTCTTTCTTTCTTTCTTTCTTTCTTTCTTTCTTTCTTTCTTTCTTTCTTTCTTTCTTTCTTTCTTTCTTTCTTTCTTTCTTTCTTTCTTTCTTTCTTTCTTTCTTTCTTTCTTTCTTTCTTTCTTTCTTTCTTTCTTTCTTTCTTTCTTTCTTTCTTTCTTTCTTTCTTTCTTTCTTTCTTTCTTTCTTTCTTTCTTTCTTTCTTTCTTTCTTTCTTTCTTTCTTTCTTTCTTTCTTTCTTTCTTTCTGTCTGGCTGTTTTTTTTTCGAACGTTAGGACTGTATCAATGCGCGAGTGAACGGCATGCATCCCATATTTTCTTGCTGGACGTACAGAAACTATGGGATGCATCGCAGCGCTGAGGGCGGTCCCTGCATGCAAAGCATACCGTAATTTTTATTCGCTTATTTTCCTTATTTCGAGGTCGATTTTCTTCGTTCGAAATTGAAAAAGGACTAATATTGGATGTCTGAATACAATATGCCTTTGGAAACGTGATTAAATATCGAATACAATAATTTCATTCCGAAGGTCCTTCTACAGGCAGAGAAGTCTTACGTAATAGCACAGCTGTTGTTTATCATTTCGTCCTTGGCTTTACTGGCCTGTGGAGGTGAAATTGAGACAACGGGGATTACCTGGCCAAGATGGGTTTATCGGGGCTTGGAAATGTTCAAATGAAAAAATTAGAGTTTCAAATGAAAAATGGGGTCTAAAACCGCAGTTTGCGATCCGAACTGCGGTGACGCCTCAAATGGGGTATTTTTGTAATGCCTTATCTTTACTTAAGCTCTTCACTAATTCTTTAATGGTAAAAGCAACAGATTGTTTTTTTTTATCATTCCCAGACAGTTAACATTGAGAGTCAAATGAGCTTACTTACTGTACCTCATAACTGTTGAAGATCTATGTCACAATTGGCTATCCATAGTTTAGTCACAAATTTAGATCAGATTTTAAATAAATTATACCCGACTTCAGCCAAAAAATCGAAAGCACGGTAGTCAGTCAGACTCTGTTATATTTTGTTGCATATCAAAACAAAATCCATTGAATGACTGGTTATGGTGGTACTAATTAGTTTTACATAATTATTGTTTTTATTCTTAAAATACATATAATTCACTGCAACAACTTAGAAAACATGCAAAACTGGGAATGGGTTTAGGTAAATGATTATCAGGGAATTTTTTTAAACTTCATCAGGGAATTATGTTTTCTTGAAAAGCTGGGAACCCTGTGATAACCCTGTTCACACTTATTTTTTAACCTCTGAGAGAAGGCACTGTGAGATTATGAGATCACATGCATCATAAGGAGTACAGGGTCCCGTCTTACATAGAGTTACGATTGATTCGATCAATCGCAACTATGGAAAGCCAGCAAAGTCAACATATGAAATGCATGTTCGTTCAATTTTTTTTATAGATATTAATGTATATCTATAAATTCATTAATTTCTTGACAATGTGGTTTCTTCTCCTTTGTTTACAAAGGACATTTTGCAAATTTCCTGTAGAAAAAAATTATCACACTGATGGATTTCCATAGAGTTACGATTGATTGGATCAATCGTAACTCTTTGTAAGACGGGGGCCCTGGTCTACTACAATTATGTGCTAAAATTATGGGTATCCATAAACGTCAAACTTTGTTTACAATGTACATTGTATGATCCTTTTTGTAAAATATCAGATTCTCAATCAATATTATCCCCATGGTTTTAATCAGATCTTATTTTCTTTTTTGGCTTTATGGCAAAAGGAAATAGTTGCAGCAAACAATTATTTCGTGAGAAAGTGTTCTATATCAAGGTTAATTGTTGCCATATTATGGTATATCTAAATCTGGTACTTTAATGAAAACTTTTCTTTGTGAAATCATGAAATCTTTGCTTATGCAAATCGATAATTATGACGGTCATTAACACAGAAAAGCATATGTGGGAATATGTATTGATACTGCTTGGAAAAATACCAGACATTTGATGGAATCCTGTGCTTATTTTGCTCATTTCTCAGCAATTGCACATTTTCTTCAAGAGCTATTTGGTATACATGTTGTATATTTTTTTATTTATACATACAAACACTTTCATTGGATTCTGTTTGAACTCATTTTTTGATTGTTACCACAACTGGTATCTGTCTTCAAAATCCTTGTGTGTGGATTCATTTGAGTACAAATGTGCTATCTGTCAAGATTTGGTAAGGATTTTTAAAAAAGTTCACGTTGATTATTGAAAAACAACTCAATTTTTTTGTTGTATCTTATTTATTGCAAGAATAGGTCAGCAGTAAAGTGGTATAGAATTCCCAAATGGCTTAAGTTCACAAAATAACCATAAGTTGAATGACAAAGCAAAATTTTCTCTTTATTCAATGTTGTCAAATTCTTCTCAGCTTTGAAATACATAACGATATAAAAAATATAAGGCATTGCAAGTGTCCTTTTGACAAGGTTTTTTATATTGTCCACAGCTCGGCTTGCGGACGGGTCAAGCTACCGCGAAGGGCGCGTGGAGCTCTTCTACCAAAACGCCTGGCATACAGTCTGCGATGACCAGTGGGATGCGCTGGACAGCGCGGTGGTCTGCGACGGCATGCTCGGTCTCCCGGGAGTGGACGGCCCCCAGTGGGAGCTCTCCTTTGGGCCAGGGGAGGGGGAAATCATCATGGACGGTTTGAACTGCTTGGGGAATGAACCGAGCATGGACGGTTTGAACTGCTTGGGGAATGAACCGAGTCTGTTCCAGTGCCGCAGCCGAGGGCTGTTCGTCCATGATTGCACCCACTTCGAGGATACTGGTGTGATCTGCTCCCCTTCAGGTAACATCCATTTTGCATAAGAGTGATAAGCAATACTTTTTACAAATAGTTATATTATTGATTGACTGATTGAATTAATAGACATGTATTCTCAGAAAAAAATTGAATCAGCCCCAAATGACAGGTTTTCAGCAAGTCTGTTTTCAATCTCATGCAAACAGCAGCATGCAGTAAAGAATGAATACAAAGAATGAAACATCATACATGAAATACATAAATTTGTAAATGATATTAAATTGTGTAAATGACAGATAGTTCTTTTAGAAGCAAGTGAAATTACAGGCATACAGGCAGACAAAACAAGTGAAAAACAAGTTAAAGGGATCGTTTAACTTTGTGAGCAGCTGATTAAAAAAATTCTCAAACTGATTTGAAACGTGCGTATGAGTGCCTGTATTTGTCCTCAAAAACCCTGAAACAGACCACAATATAGGATGAAAAACTCTAATTTAGATACAAGTAGCAATTTATTAGCCTGATTTTGAGAACCGTCTAGTAGACGGGTTCAGCTTATGACCAGTTTTCTCCAATTCAAAAAGTCAGTTGGCTATTTTGACTGCCTTCTGTTGTGTGTATCTCCTATACACACACTATTAGCTGCACTGTACATTCAGTGTATACCTTGTACACACTGTATGTAGGTCATGTGTTGTGGTGCACAGATTCCCTGTATACACATAGTCATTGAAACCAACTCCCAATTATTTCAAACTTTGGTTTACATCTCCAAGGTTTTAAAATTGATCCTGTAAATATAATACTTTGAAACTTTTGGGATGGTATTTTTACACTATAAGCCTAATGTTTAGCCCATTTTCAGGAACCAAAATGAGAATTTTTTAAATCAGAAAAAAGTGAAATGATCACTTTAAGACAAGACATGACACTTGCTCTAAATGTCCAAATCACTAAAGCAAATGAAACTTGCAACTTTATGATTTATATACTTGAGAAAGTCGGTAGCAAGAAGAATCGTGCCACCTTTGAGTTTGTTTTGCTTTATTTTCATTCCATCTAGCTAGTGGTTTCAGACAGAACACATTTAAACAGAAAATAGTCCCTAGCCCATTGAATTCCATCAGAATCTTTGTGTTTCACTTCCAGTCCGTCTTGCTAATGGCTTTCGAGAGCATCAAGGTCGCGTGGAGTACTACTACAATAACCAATGGGGAACCATCTGTGATGATGAATACGGATCTTGGAGCATAGAGAATGCCAACGTGGTCTGCCGGATGTTGGGCTTCGTGGGTGCCGAGAGTGCCCGCGGAAGCGCTTTTTACGGAGAGGGCGACAGCGATATCGTCCTAGCGAATGTCCACTGCAACGGGAATGAGACAAATGTCGCAGACTGCTCACGGAACCAGTTCTTGGACCACCTGTGTGCACATTCGGAGGACGTCGGGGTAGCTTGTTCACTTGGAGGTGTGTCTTCTTTTACGCAATTGATTGTCATTACTAGTTGTATCATTACCGAGGTGACAAATTTAGGATGTCCGTGTTTCATGCATGTATTTGAAATAGCTATAAAGGTAAAATACATGAGTACCAAGTAAACAGCAAGATCCTAATTTGCAAAATGCTTGACAATGAGTGAAGTAAGTACATTTATCCAAGAACGAGCTTGAGTTTGAGGTGGCTGGTCAGAGAGGAAGGATCTGACAGAAGAAGACATGGAAGCAAGTAGTGGAGAAGAGTAGGAGGGTTGGGTTCAGGGAGGAGGATGCACCAAACTTAGTAAAATGGAGGTAGCGTGAGAGGGGTTCTCTGAGAGTGCAATGTTTATCCGGCCACCCCCATCGTCACGGACTAAACTACATCTAAAACCTGGATGACTGCTGACTTACCCAAGCAATCAAAGCTAAGAGTTTGATGAAAATCTTCAAAATCATCAGTTTTCTGAAGCCTGTCAGGAAGTTCAGATTTTCTCGGAATAAACACAAGAAAGGTCAAAATTTCCTAAGATCCACCAATATTATCCCACTCATTAAGTAACGTACATGAATATGATTATGCTTACCCATTTCTTTTGTACAGTTCGTCTAGTTGGAGGCAACAAACCGAGCGAAGGTCGCGTTGAGGTGTTCTACCGCAACGCTTGGGGAACCATCTGTGATGATCTCTGGGATATGAATGAGGCTCACGTCATTTGTAGAATGCTCGGGTACTCCGGAGCCTCAGGATATACGATAGGAGCATCTTTCGGACAAGGCCAAGGTGCTATAGTCCTGGATAATATGATGTGCAATGGCACGGAGGAGCGGTTGGCCGATTGTGATCATAATGGATTCTACAATCAGAACTGTGGACATCACGAAGATGCTGGGGTTATCTGCATAGAGGAAGGTAATTATTCGATTCGAAAGTCCTTTGCATACTGAATCAATTCCTGGGGTTAATGATGATTATTGTATTTATGGTATTTTCGTTGAATCTAGATGTCAATTTAATCAGTTGGCTATTGATACTGTGACTCCTATTAACTCCTGTAACTCCTATGTAGGCTTTTTACAGTGATAATCCTGTTCCAGTAAAAAAAGAGGTTAATTCATTCATTGCAGCTTCATAGATGTACATGTATGTAAGGTTGAAAATTTCAATTTTTCTGAATTATATCTTGAATGCAGTGATTCCTCCTCCTGAGCCTTCAACCCCTGAACCCACCCTCCTGCCTGGTACACCTCTGCTTCCCATCGAAATCACGAGCGGGGCAGTCCGCCTCCAGAACGGCAGCTCCGACCGTGAAGGTCGCGTCGAGGTGTTTCACAACGGCTCCTGGCACCCAATCTGCGATGACACTTGGGACGAGCTGGAGGCGGACATCATCTGCAGGATGCTAGGCTTCCCAGGGGCAGTTCTTGCCAAGCGGCACTCCTACTTTGGCTCGGGGAATGGAAGCATTCTTTTGGATGACCTCGGTTGCTTCGGCAATGAGACAGATCTTCTCTCGTGCACACACGGAGGGCTGTACCAACATAACTGTGGGTCGATAGAACATGCTGGAGTCATCTGCCAAAATACAGGTAAAAAGAGTGGCATTTTTTATAACATGATTTCCTGATATAGGTAATATTTCCTAATGGAAACAGGTTTGACCTTGGTTTCCTTATCTAAATGATCTTGCCCAATTGAACTTCCTTGGTCGTGCTGCAGTATAGTCAGTATGTTTTATGTAAAAGAACCTCGTCCTCAAATGCAAAATCAGTAATGAAAATCCGCTACCACTGTACAGGAATCTAATCCTTATATAACACATTCTTTTAGATAAAACAATTATTTATGTTAATACTCTGTAGATGTTTTGTGGCTAAGTGGATAAGTCTCCGTACTTAGGCTTAAATCCTTCTACAGCACTGGCACCCTTTTGCAAGGCATTTAGCTACAACCAGGTGGGTGTTTCATAAAGCTGTTTGTAAAGTTACGCATGACTTTATGCACGACTGGAACATGTTCTTAGGTCATAAATCAATTCCATAGGGATAGCACAAGAAAGGATCACCAGTCGTGTGTGTCATTCCTAACTGACGAACAGCTTTATGAACCACCCACCAGGAGTAATAAATGGGTACATGTACCTGGTAGGAAAATATTCCTTGAACGCTTGAGCACCCAATCAGAGTAGCCAATGCTAAGTCCAGGTCAATAGCACTTTGAAGCATTGTATGTAGTATGTATTTTATCATTAGTATTATTTACTTGTATTTGTTTCCGGTTGTGTTTGTTTTCCTTTGGACTTGGCAGTAAGACTACAGGATGGTGCCCGCCCACTTGAGGGTAGGGCGGAGCTTTACGCCAACAACGCCTGGAACACCATCTGTGATGATGGTTGGGATGTCGACGATGCTGATGTTGTTTGCCAGATGTTAGGATACCCGTCCGCCGAGGCGGCAACTGTGAGAGCAACCTACGGTAGTGGGACCGGGGATATCCTACTGACAGGTGTGGACTGTAACGGCATGGAGAGCAGCATCTTTGAATGTGGTCACAGCGGACTTGACGTACCAAACTGCGACCATTCGGAAGATGCCGGTGTGGTCTGCTCACCAAATGGTCAGTATCGTCAGGACAACTTGTCAAAAGTCTGTGTCGCATATCTTTTAGCAAGAATCTTGAATGAAGGTGCTATGCTTCTTTCCTAGCGGCTTCGCTGGATTTCTCATTGATTTGTCTAAGATAAAAATGTGATTATTGGTATTAACAAAAAGGACTTCTCAGGAACGACATGGCTCTTACTTTTGACATGGTACCTAAATGGATTGGTCTATAGCTCAACTGGTGACACAGCATATCAAACCAAGGCCCTTTGTCAGAAGTCTTTGCTGTGTCTATCCGGCAGGAAACCTGCAAATGGTTTTCGATTGATTACCTATCCTCACATTTCGTCACAGAAAAAATGATGGGTAATGCAGGCAAACCACTCTGAAGAGATGCAAAGTGCCCTCGTAGCCAGATTCCTGCAAAAAAGATGTGGCACAGACTCTTGACAAAGGGCGTTATTACTTATCAACTTGATGTTTGGATGGCCTTTGCCAAACCATTACTTTGTCTTTACTTCTTTCTCTTCAGTTCGTCTTATCAACGGCAGCACTAACCTTGAAGGCTGGCTTGAGTACTACTACAACGGATCCTGGGGGACAATCTGCAATAGCAACTGGGATATCCTGGATGCCAACGTGGTGTGCAGGATGCTTGGTCACAACTTGGCTGTGACATCGGTGAGCCATGACGAGTTCGGTCCAAGCGAAGGACCGATCATTCTGAGTGATGTAGGATGTACAGGACAGGAGATGGACCTGTCGGAATGTCACCATGGGCGGTTCTATCAACACGATTGCACACATCGTGATGATGTGGCAGTTGTTTGCACTGGTAAGCAAGTTTTAGAGCCCCAGTATTCCAAACATGTTCTGGGCTCAGTACTCAGAGGTGCCCATTTTTTTAGACTATGTTTTAACATGTTATGGATTTTTTATGACCCAGTGAGTAAAAATGATGGTATCCTTTTAAATCCTGGGACAATGGAGTATTGTTCATGTGTACTATTCCAAAGCACCAGATTCAAATTAAGAAAGAGTAAACCAGGATTTCATGGAACCCCAGGGCAACCCCAGAGCGAAGTTGGCTCAGTCGGTAACGCGTCTGCCCGTCGAACCAAAGATCGTGGGTTCGAGTCCACCCCGGGCGGATGACTGAAGCCAGTGCGTTGTGTGTAAACGTCTCTCCCATGTTTCATAGATGCAGGCTATGTTACAGTGGAAAACACTCCGTCCCTCGGATAGGACGTTAAATGGAGGCCCCGTGTAGAGGAGAATCACCACCTTTGCACGTTAAGAACCCACTGCACTATTCAAATAAGAGTAGGGGGAAACCCCGGTGTAGTGGTCCACCTGCATTCCCCCAGTTATCGGGAGGAGAGACCTGCGGGTCACAGTTCTGTGTGCGCGCCCTTGTAGGCGACCCAGATTGGCTGGCTCCTCCAATGCGCCTTTGAATGTCTTTGACAGATACATTGCGCTATACAAATGCTGTGCATCATCATCATCATCAAGTAATGCTTTTTTTTTTTTCAATTGTTATTTTTTTGTTAGCCTGAATTGGATTTGATGTCACATTACTTTATCCCCTTATTTTTTATTGGTACATGTAGATAGATACTGGTTTTGTTGTCCGCATGCATATTGTAATGATGCAAAACAAAACAATTTCTTATGACAGATGACGTCGAGGTCCGACTCGTGGGCGGGAGCAGCGACAACGAAGGGCGGGTAGAAGTTAACTTCCAAGGTTCTTGGGGGACAGTTTGCGATGACTATTGGACCATTGACGCTGCTCATGTTGTCTGTCGAATGCTGGGATACCCCGCTGCAGATGGGTACGAACCAGGTGGTTTCTTCGGACCCGGTGAGGGGGCTGTAGTGTTTGATGATGTGCGCTGCATTGGAAACGAGACAAATCTTGCTGATTGTAGGCATCGGGAGACCTTGACCAGTAATTGCGGACATTCTGAGGATGTAGGAGTGATCTGTGCAGGTAAGAGATGCATATATCTCGGCTTGTTCTATCCATCCCTTGGATCGGAACTCGGTCGGTAAAGCATCTGTCGGTCGAACCAAAGATGGTGGGTTCAACTCCACCCTTTGTGGTGGCTGAAGCCCGCATTTTGTTGTAAATATTTCCCTCCCCTGTACCAAAGGGGCAGGCTATGTTACAGTGTAAAATACTCCATCCCTCAGATAGGACGTTAAATGGAGGCCCCGTGTAGAGGAGAGTCATCACTTATGAAAATTAAGAATCCTCTGCTTTATTTGTATAAGAGTATTTATTATAGGGGGAGTCACCGATGTATTAGTCCACCTGCACGTCCCTAATAAGCTATATCGAGAGTAGAGACCGGGGAGTCACAGCGATTCAGTATCTAATTCCGTTTCCAGGCTCATGTTACGCCCAATTGATAATATTGACTTTTTTGATAAACTCTGTTAATCCAAACCTCCTATATGTGGAACCTGTCTGAAATGATTTGTCCGTGTTTTCTCTTTCATATGTAAAGCTAGCTTATTATTTTTATGATCAAGGGGTTGTTTCATAAAGCTGATGCATGTTAACCCTAAATCTCCCGGGGCATTTTTATTCTTGTCATTCCCGGGGGGCATTATGGCCCCCCCTTAAGATCTCAGCCGCGGACTGCGCGATCACAACGAAAATTTGCATGATGGTAGAGAATGACGTAATCTACGCAGTTACGTTGGTAAATTTCACTGAATTCATATATTTTTATTTTATATGAATTAATTATTCTAATTTATTCATGAAATCATACTTTTTGCTCTGATTCACTAAATAAAGCTCCTAGAATGCTATTTTTTGGTGAAAATATTCTTTATAGCATTCCTAACAATTGTGAATAAAAAATTCTGGTACCAAGACCGATTTCTTATGTATTTTATTGTTTTTTTTATTTCTTATGTATTTCTCTGTTTTTTTACTCTTTTTTTTTTTTTTTCGATGGAAATCGTTCCAGACCTAATTCTGATCGTAGACAAGGCAAAATGAATTAAGTTTAATCAGTAAAAGTAGAAATAATGATACATTTATGAATTTTGGCTTATACACAATCTGCATTGAATTTGTACATGAAATCACGTTTATGAGCAATTTGGGGTCTGACACGCACTCACATAATGTTGCATAATGTCGTAACCGCGTACCCGGGCGTCACAAATATGGTCTCAAAATTTGCGCGAGACTTGAAAGTAAAAAGTCAGTGAGCGGCGAGGTCAAAGAATTTTGCGCAGCAGATACATGTATATCGCGAAAATTGTCGAGGGGGGGCCATTATGCCCCCCCCCCCCCCCCCCGGGAGAATTAGGGTTAAATGT
Organism: Lytechinus pictus; assembly: GCF_037042905.1. NCBI lineage: Eukaryota > Metazoa > Echinodermata > Echinoidea > Temnopleuroida > Toxopneustidae > Lytechinus > Lytechinus pictus. Next base: position 7,776,638 of record NC_087253.1, read on the forward strand.
AAGAGCGGTTTAAAGAGGGACTGGTGATCCTTTCTTGTTGTAAATGCTATTGACCCTTAAATGTTCATTGGTGATTATTTAGAGTGTAAGAAAGGTTCATCAGTCGTTCTTTTAGTCGCTCTTAACTTACAAACAGCTTTATGAAACACCCAACCGGGTCCTGTATCACAATGGTTAGTGATTCATTGTACGATCGATTTTTATGATTAATTGTATATTGTTGTAATACAATCAATCATAGAAAAAAAAATTACGATCATTGCTATGCTTTGTGTTACTGGCCTCTGGAGAGAAATAGAGGCCTGACATGGAAAAGAAATGATTATTTCATCGAATTGCCTATAAAGAGTACTATAAATTAAATGCAATCCATAGACAGACATTGCAATTAATAGAATTTGTTTCACATTGTTTTAGTAAGGTATATGTAGCCTAGTAAAGTGTAATAATCCTCTTTTTCTTAAATTTCCTGCGTGCAGCCTTTCATTGCATTTTGTTCTGATTCCCATTTTTTTTCTACTTTAGAGAAATATGAGGATTAGAAGAAGTAAGTTGCTAAGTTGGATTCCGGTTGATAGGAAATTTGTTTGTTAATCTGCTTTAATGAAAAAAGTTTTTATCTTGCAGTCTTGCATTCAGTTGTAAGCTAGTGCTAAAAACTAATGCTCTGTTTACCAAGCATCTGGGGATCGAAAAATCATGGTTTTATACAAATTAATATTTGATCAAAAAGGGAGGGTGACCAGTGGGTAATGGGTATTTTCTTAGCTTTCCTTGCACACTCACATAGGTGCAGCTATCATAATAAGAATGCTACATTTATACAGTTCACAAATCCTGAAAGATTGAGCCTTTTTCAGCTTTCAGTGTCCTGCCAGATCTGTAGTCTTAGTAGGAGCCGTCCTTTTTTATTTCCTCTAGATATAACTGGGACAGAAGCCGCTACCGCAACAACCCCCATGCCCAGGCCAATCGTTGACTTGCAGGTGCGCCTTGCCGGTGGCAGCAACAATCGAGAAGGGCGTGTTGAGGTGTTCTACAACGGTTCTTGGGGAACCGTCTGTGATGACCTCTGGGATATCAACGATGGCGCTGTTGTTTGTCGAATGCTGGGGCTTGGAAGGGCCATGTGGACGTACGGCTCCGGTCAGTTTGGTTCTGGTGAGGGGCCTATTTTCCTGGACGATGTGCAGTGCCTTGGAACGGAGGAGAATCTCGGAGAATGCCAGCATGACGGGTTCTTGGTCAATAACTGCCAACACACCGAAGATGCTGGAGTGCAATGTAATGGTGAGTGTGAAGGTCCTAATACAGTGGTAATCTTTCTTTTCATTGATATCTGTTAGGACACACAGATTACGGAATCTGTGTTTACGATTGTTTCATAATTTGCTTTTGAAATGTCTGTCTTAAAGAAAAATGTGGCTACATGTATATGACTCCAATTACTTTGGCATCATGCAGAGCATATAAAAAATATCCCAAATCTAGAAAAAAAGGTCAATTTAGAAAAAAATAATTTGCTTCCTTTTGACAGTGGACAGCAGTGTTCCACTAATTAGACACACGGATTACGGAATCTGTGTTTACGATTGTTTCATACTTGCAGTCAGAAGTGTTCATATCCTCGCAATTATGCTATCATGTCCACTATCAACAGTCATATGCATATATATTACATGCCTTTTAAGGTATAGTTTTGACACTTAAACTAGGAGTGGGCTATACATGGGTCAAAAATACTTTTTTTGTCAATTTAATATGGCAACAGTTTTTATCGATTCCTTGTAATACATCTCAACATGAAATGACGATATTTTTTGTCTCGGGTCCGAGAAAAAAGTGTGCCTGGCAAAAATCCAAAATGGCCGCCAAAACCCCCCAAATCATAGTTTTGGCCACAACTTCTTTATTTGGTGGTCGTTTTCTCTGGTTTTGGTGTCTATTCATGTTTTTGGGGGGCAGGCAATCTGTTTTACCTGAAATTATTACTTAAAAACCATTATTTGTAGAGTTAAAGGGATATTTTACCTTTAAATTTACAAATTTTTTGACCGCTTTTTTCAGCCAAAAAGTAGGTTTCATCGTCTTGTGGTTCTTAGAAATTTAGACGATGCGAGCTCCACAATTGCAAGTAGTTTCATATAGCTATATTGCTCTTATTCCTCTACTTTGGGTTCTACGGATATTTTCGAAATCTTATCTTATTAAATGAAAAAATGTTATTTTTATCCATAGGGGTCATACAGTATACAATGTATTGTACATACTGCACTGCATACATGTATGTCCATGCATTGACCACCATGGCAAGGTCTACAGGTATATCTATATAAACTATAGTGTCATAGAAATGACCTCTTGAATTAGATGCATCAGAAATTGAAGATAATGTATGTTTTGTCTCAGAAATTGAAGACATGTATGGTCAAATATGCTCATTCAGGGGGAGAGGGGAAAACATCATTATAGTCAACCCCATATTATGGCATTGACACTGGCTATTCTGCTACCATTTTATTACCTTTGCCATTCAATTGTAACTTGCATGGAATCCTTGATTCTGATTGGCCGTTGATCAGCGTTACCATGGTAGTTAACTGACAACATAAACATAGGGTTAGACACAACCAGGTAAAAACAAGCCTCCAAATGAAGAAGATACATGTATGGCTAAAGATGTGATGTGCGTACATGTACATGATGTTTACACTGTATGCGCAATTTATGTTTATCATCGGGTTACATATTTCCATCATGTATATCAGCTACATGTAACAAGCAATCAAATTCACAAGTCACAATCTAATTCTAAACCTCAGGAGCTCACTTTTATGACACTATAGTTTATATACAGGACTTGCTATATGTCATGGTGGTCAATGCATGGATATATGCATGGTAGTATGTACAGTACATTGTATACCATGTACAACCCCTATGGACAAATGACATAATTTTCTTTTATTTGATAAGATATATTTCGCAAATATCCGTCAACCCCAATTTAAAGATACATGTATAAAAGCTCTATATCTATATGAAGCTGCTTACTACTGGTCAACTGGTATCTAATATCCAAGAACCATGGGACAATGAAACCCAATTTTTGGCTGAAAAAGGGGTCTAAAAATTTGTAAATTTAAGTAAAATCACCTTATAATTCTACAAATAATGGTTTAAAAGTACTAATTTTAGGAAAAACAAATTGCATGCCCCCCAAAGCATATGAATAGACACCAAAACCAGAGAAAAAGACCACCAAATCAAGAAGTTGTGGCCAAAACTGTAATTTTGGGGGGTTTTGGCGGCCATTTTGGATTTTGGCCCGGCACACTTTTTTCTCGAACCCGAGACAAAAAATATTATCATTTCATGTTGAGATAAGGTAAAAGGAATACAAAAAAACCCAAAATCACCCATTTATAGCCCACTCCTACTTAAACACTCTTGCCATGCTCTGATGTACCTTTTCAAGTGATCAGTGCCCTTGTAGGCTTCAGTATTTGATTTTACATGTAGACCACAGACTCAGAGATCGAGTTCAAGACTCGGATACCCATCACTTGTTGGCACTTTGTATTAATACCTCAATTGGGAAAACAATCTATTTAAGTCACCACTGGAATTGAAAACTTCCATAAAATCTCTTGGTCCTGTTTCATAAAATCTAAGTTAATAACCATTGCTCAATATATGTAACAAATTTACTATCAGCCAGTCAGATTGGAGGATTGCAGAAGCTTAAACAGTTATTGCAAAATTGTGGTTTTAACAAGTTTTATTAAATGAGCCGCTCATTGGTGTTTCCTGCAACTTTCTTTTTGTGGCAGTGGTGGGATACTAGCCAATGGGTAAAGTACAGAGGAAGAGATATCACTTTATATATGTGTATGAGGACAGTCTGTACATCACCAAAACACTGTGTGGCATTTCAGGAACTACAAGTGCATCAATGCCTTTTCTATTCTTGTTTCGAACACTGGATTTAGTGGTCACAAGTTCAAAGGTCAGAAAAGTCATCTGAAAATGTAAAATAAGTAGTTGTGTTATATATTTCTGATCTGAGAGATGAGGGCAGCATAAACTTTGACCATGCAGAGTAAAGATTCCATCTAGTGCTCAATATTCTATTCTTGTTTTTTTAATTTGTATCAGCACCTGAACCAAGTGGACCCCTTGAAGTGCGACTGGTAGATGGAGCAAATGAAATGGAGGGCAGGGTAGAAGTCCTCTACAACAACTCCTGGGGCACTATCTGTGACGACCAATGGGGAATCAGCGATGCAGAAGTCGTCTGTCGGATGCTTGGTTTTGTAAGGGCAGTCAGAGCTTCAACTGGTGCTGAGTTTGGCCAAGGGAACGGCTCAATTGTTCTGGATGATGTGGCCTGCCATGGACATGAGATGAGTCTTCTAGATTGCCAGAGAAGGGATTTCTTGGATCAGAACTGTGGCCATCATGAAGATGCTGGGGTTGTGTGTTCAAGTGAGTCTTCTGTGAAAGTTTTGACGTATATTGGTCAGTTTCCCAACTTCCTCTGAAAAGGCATTCATTGTTGAGAGAAATGCATACCTTTTCATTTTTTCTTTAGTGAGTTGTTGTTAGCTTTATTGTCTAAAATAATGAATATGGTCACCATAAGCTATCTGTAAAGAAAATTAGTAGTATATGGCACGTTGTTGTCTTACTGCAGGTAGGAACAATCATTATTATCACTATATTCCATCATGTTTGGTCAGCATTTCAAATCTCTCTTGAGTAGAGACATGCTGAATCAACTTGCCTTCTTCAGAGCAGAATTCTGAATTTATCTTCATTCATTTGGTACTATCTTGTCATTACGGTAATTATACAGATTTGAATGTTACTGAACCCCCAACCACCATTACACATTTTGAGGCAAGGCTTGTTGGCGGAGACACAGAGCGCGAAGGACGTGTAGAGGTCTTCTATAATGGCTCTTGGGGAACCGTCTGCGATGATCTATGGGATATGAACGATGCTGTAGTTGCCTGCAGGATGCTCGGATTGGGCCCTGCTCTCCGTGCGTACACCTCTACAGAGTTTGGTGCTGGTGAAGGACCGATTGTCCTGGACAATCTGGAGTGTCTAGGAACAGAGGAGAATCTTGGAGAATGCCAGCATAATGGTCTGTTGGTCAACAATTGCCAACATTCTGAAGATGCAGGCGTGCGTTGTGCTGGTAGGTATTTGAATTGATAATGTAACAAGACCGTTCCCTTGGCCACCAGGTTTTGCAGAATCCTGGGAAGACCTAATGGACGTATCGGGTCTCCTGACTTTGTCTTCACTGATAATATGGAGATTTATTCTGCCATCCACTGATGATAGGAAGCAACTCTGTGGAATGAGTCTCTCAGTGAATAGGGAAAACGTGTCATTGTTTCATGTTGAAATAATATAGAGTACTTTGCTTTTAAAATGTCTATCTTTCAGAAAAATGTGGCTATATTACTCCAATTTTTTGGCATCATGCAGAGCATATGAAAAATATCCCAAATCTAGAAAAGAAAGGTCAATTATAAAAAATTATTTGCTTCCTTTTGATTGTGGTCAGCAGTTTCCACTAATAAGAAAGTCTCAGGACTGTTAATAAAATGGTCAAGACAAAAAATGCCTGACAGTACTACCCCAACTGTTAATAGTTACTCCTAATAACTCTAGCATACATGCTTTTAGTGCAGTTTCCTTAGCGTTATCTACATTAGCCTATCTTTGTCTTTAGGATCACATTAACCTGGTCATAGAGCTTCAGAGGTTGAAGGAAATGGTAGAGCCTCTTTAGTTTGTACTAACCCTCTCCATGTATGCATTTGAAACCTTAAATCGTGTAGCTCCTGAACCATCCGAGCCACTCCAGGTCCGTCTAGTTGATGGTGCCAACGAACTGGAGGGCAGGGTAGAAGTCCTCTACAACAACTCCTGGGGCACCATCTGTGACGACCAATGGGGAATCAGCGATGCAGAAGTCGTTTGTCGGATGCTTGGTTTTGTAAGGGCAGTCAGAGCTTCGAGTGGTGCCGAGTTTGGCCAAGGAAACGGCTCGATTGTCCTGGATGATGTGGCCTGCCATGGACATGAGACGAGTCTTCTAGACTGTCAGCGAAGCTACTTCTTGGAACAGAACTGCGGCCATCAGGAGGATGCAGGAGCAGTATGTTCAAGTGAGTAATGAGACAGTTTCTGTTGTCCATATAAGGAAATTTGTATATGTCTGTATTTTCTTCATTATTGTACACCATCTGAAGTGTTGTAGTTTTGACAATCTCATTGTAATCGAATGGTAAAATCTCACTAGCTTCTTTTAATGAAAATCGACCTCCTATACTTTTTAGAAAGCTGGGTTTAGGTGAGGATAGGATAATGATAATTAATACTAATAATGATAAGAATCAAGATAAAATAGGATATTTGTATATTGCACATATCCACCTTGTCCTATATTACCCAGGCATACAGCTTGGTTACTGATTCCAGTGCTCGCAGCTTTTTGAGGAATTACTTCCTGCAGGTACCTGTATCACTTTATTTTGTATATAAAACCCAATGATTTATCCCCCAGAAATTAAATATACAAGATCTAAACAACCCAACGGCAATTTTCATATACGTGTTAGGATTTAAATCCCTGACACTATTCTGTGATTATTTGTAGATTCCAATGCTACCGAACCTCCACCTACCATCATACAGTTTGATGCAAGGCTTGTTGGCGGAGACACAGAGCGGGAAGGACGTGTAGAGGTCTTCTATAATAGGTCTTGGGGAACGGTCTGCGATGATTTGTGGGATATGAATGATGCTCTTGTTGTATGTAGGATGGTTGGTTTTGGTCGTGCCATGAGGGCATACAGCGCTGCTGAGTTCGGGCCCGGAGAGGGACCGATTGTCTTGGACAATCTGGAATGCCTTGGAACAGAGGAGAATCTTGGAGAATGCCAGCATAGTGGATTATTGATTAACAACTGTCAACATTCTGAAGATGCGGGAGTGCAATGTGCTGGTATGTATGAAGAACTATAGACTGTTGTAGCAACTTTCCCATGACATATATGTTGGTTACCAGGATTTACTTTTTTACATCATGTCCATCCTATGTTAACCCTAACTCTCCCGGGGTATTTTGATTCTTGTCCTTCCCGGGGGGGGGCCATTATGGCCCCCCCTTAAGATCTCGGCCGCCGATCGCGCGAGCGACGCAAAAATTTGCACGCTGGTAGTGTGCGATGTAATCTACAAGGCTGTATGGTAAAATTTTCCAAAATAATGAGATTTTATTTTATATGAATTAATTATGCAAATTTATGCATAAATCATACTTTTTGCTCTAATTCACTAAATAAAGCTTCTAGAATGCTAATTTTTGGTAAAAATATTCTTTGTAGCATTCTTAACAATCGCAATTAAAAAAACTTCAGTTTGGAAATTAATTTCTTATGTATTTTATTGTTTTATGAATTTCTTATGTATTTCTTTGTTTTTTTACTTTTTGTTTTTTATTGTTTTTTCAATGGAAATTGTTCCAGACTTAATTCTGATCATAAACAAGGCAAAATTAATTAAGTTTAATCAGTAAAAGTAGAAATAATGATACATTTATGAATTTTGGCTAAATACACAATTTGCATTTGATTTGTAAATGAAATCACGTTTATGAGCAATTTTGGGTCTGACATGCACTTACATAATGTTGCGTAATGTCGTAACCGTGTACTCGGGCGTCACAAATTTGGGCTCAAAATTTGCGCGAGACTTGAAAGTAAAAAGTCAGTGAGCGGCGAGGTCAAAAAATTTTGCGCAGCAGATATATCGCGAAAATTGTCGAGGGGGGGGCCATAATGGCCCCCCCCCCGGGAGAATTAGGGTTAAAGGCATTTAGTAATAAGGTAAAGACCAAGCTATAGTCCCATTAAGAATGTCAGTCTTTGATTAGGAATTAGATTACTATACTTAAGTGTACCTAAACAAACACGTTCTTGTATAATTTTCAGCTCAAAAGTTTGCTTGACTTAAGGACGTTCCACAGTTATGTTTGTGCGCATTATGATCTGCGCATAGTTTACACTCTGCGCGCTGACGTCACAATGGATGAACAGGTGATTAATTAGCTGCGGGTATGAGCTGATTTTTCTCATCTTCTGCACTTTAACTGCAAATCCGATACGTTATTTCATGAAGCTAAAAAATTGAATTATTCCATGGACCATTAAAAAAGAATTCTCTACAATTTCAAAATACTTTACTCTGCAGTGCTGCCAAGAATCACGAATATTACCCCGAGTTTGAATAAATGGTAGAGTGGTTTTGATTTTTTCTTTACATAGATACAAGGCATTCGGCGCATTTTTGGTGTTTTAAAAAGCACATTTGCTCTAATAAAAATGCTGATAGTTTAAAAACAAGCACATGAACCCCTATTTTTTAATGTTTGTACCTCTTAGGTATACCCTCCTCTACAACTCTGCAAATTTTGGTGAAAATGACATGGATTTTAAATAAAGTGCAGCATTTGTTGTACGTTTGTAGTTTGTGGCTGAAATTTTACATTTTTTAGATTGGGATTTTGTTATCTTTTACGCCATTTTAAAGAACTGACAGTGCTGTTAAACTTAAAATTGCAAACAAATGTTCTAACAATACAATTATTAACTCTCTCGCGAAATTTGATGACTTTTTCATGTATTTTGACTGAGTAATATAGGTTTAAACTCATTGTAGTAAACTTGGGCGGTCTAAAAATGCCAAATTCTTTTGAATGCGCAATTCTAAAGAACATCAATTTGGGTGAACTTTGAAGCTCTATAGCAAAAAATCAAGCACATGGACCTATGTTAATTTTTGCATATTTCGAATATTAAGGTTCTTAATTATCTATGTGCAAAGTTTGGTGAAAATGACATGGATTTCACTTTAACTGTGGAACGTCCTTAAGTGTTAACTGTCTTTAACTTCACTAATCCTTTGACAGTCATCACATACCTTTTTTTTCTGACACGCCTGACAGGCCCAGAACCAACCGAACCTCTCCAGATACGTCTAGTAGATGGAGCCAATGAAATGGAAGGTCGAGTCGAAATCCTCTACAACAACACCTGGGGAACCATCTGCGATGACCTTTGGGACATCAATGATGGCAACGTTGTCTGCAGGATGTTGAACTACACCAAGGCTGTCAGTGCACCCAGAGGAGCAGAGTTCGGTGAGGGTGAAGGCCCCATCTTCTTGGATAACATAGAATGTCAAGGAGATGAAGCAAGTCTCCTAGATTGTCAACGGCTTGGTTTCCTGGACCAGAACTGTGGCCATTCGGAGGATGCAGGAGTGGTCTGCACAAGTGAGTTACTCTTCAGGCATGCACAAGAATGGGCGACAAGACCTTCTGTTCTAGATTATTGGGAATATCTTATGTATTTTTGTCCAATGACTACATAATCCATTGACCAGTGTCCTGTGGTTATGTGACAGTGTCACAATCCAAGCTCTTTTTCTTGAAAAAGAAGTTGAGACCCTACACCATGTCAGATAGATGCCTACTCCTTTGGATGTAATGTAGCTATGTTATTTCGTTCCGCCTGAATATTATTTTGTCGTCCCAGCAGCTATATAGAGATTGAAAGACACGCCAAATTCTTGGATTCTGGACCAGCAGTACCGCAAAAGTTTGTAATAATTAATATGTGTTTTACAGGGATGCCACTTTGCCGTATTTATATGGAATTCCTGCTTTTTTCCTGCTATCTGTCTTATTTTCGTATTTCCGACTTTTCCTCCTTTTTTTCCCCCTATCTCTCCCGATTGCGATGCATGTCTATCGACCGAGTGAGAGATATTTCCCTGAGATATTTGCTTTTATACAGTACATGATTTATAAACGCGCGCACTGCCTACTACGTTCATTGAGTTATGCTTTTATCAAGGCTTTCTGATTAGAATTATCGATATCCTGGCCAATCAATGCGAGCAACAAGTTCCGAACGCACGCACATAGACAAGCGCAAAGTAGCGGCACGAATCGCAGTATAATAGCGACTGGTAAATACGTCTGTAAAGATGATGACGTCATCCAAGATGGCAACTTACGATGACCAACGAACGAATCGAGGATGACTAAGTTTTGATCATCATTTGAAAGGAATTAGCGGTAACTGCGGACTAAGGTACGATGTTTCTGAATTTTATATATTTTCTATATAGTTTGGATGTAATTATTTTTTTATAATGTGACATTTTATGTACCAAAAACGATCCGAAAATCGGGTTTCCGCCGAATGTTAGATCTAACGTTACTGCTGCATGCTGATATGGAACCCAGGGAGCTTGGGTTACGTATCAGCTAGCCCTGGGTTAGCTGATACGTTGTCTTTATGTACGGGCCAACAACTCTTCAGTCTATGTATTGATGAGTGGAGCCAACGCGGTTCAGCTGAACAACCAAAATACAGAGACTGAAGCTTTTGGTTTAGCGTTCTATGAGAAACACACAACTAACTACCGTCAGTTTTTCAAACCTAATTGACTTCAAAGTCATCGATCACAACAAGGTAAGAAGCCACTTGGTCCTCCTCCCCTCCCCTAAATTTGAGGTTGGGGGGACCCCCCCCCCCTCATAATTTTATTTTTTTATTTTTTTATTTTTTTGCTTGTCCAATTTTTTACCTGTGACATGTGTCCATCCCAAAATTAAAGGTGGACCCCCAAAAAAAAATTTTCTTGGACACTATCCCGGCCCGCGATAAGTTTCAGTATTTTTGGAGGACACCTAGTGGCATCCCTGGTTTTATAAGAGGCTGTGTGCATACAATGTTGCTAAAAAGTTAGTGAACCCCACAAGTAAATGAACATATTTATAAGTGTTCAGGTTCTGCGATCTTTTAAATTTAAAATTGTGTAATCAGGTGATAAAATTTTGCATTCAATGAAGTTTGTTTCTCTGGGCTAGCTGGACACAGTAGTGTTGTTGTCAACACCCAAAACTCAGCATGAAGGAATGCATTTTCTGGTGGGGTTCCCGAACTATTAAGCACAACAGTATGTCTGCATGTAAACTTATTTAACACCATTTGAATTCAATATAAAACACATTTTCCGTTGATCTTACATGGTTCAAGTTAATCTGGGGCATGGCTCAGGCATATAACTCATAAGATACAGAAAAATAAACCCTGGTGACTTACATAAAGCTTTCACTCTTCAATAATCCTTTAGATACAAGTGCTACCGAAGCTCCACCTACATCAATGCCTGTAGTCGACCTCCAGGTGAGACTCGTTGGTGGCACAACCGACCTTGAGGGACGGGTAGAGGTGTATTTCGATGGCACTTGGGGCACAATATGTGATGACCAATGGGACACGCTTGATGGCCATGTTGTATGCAGGATGCTCGGCCTGGGCACGGCTCGGTCAGCCCAAGGCTATGGAGCCGGTGAAGGACCCATCCTCCTAGACAATGTACAATGCCAGGGGACAGAAGACAACCTTGGGGGATGCCAACATCAAGGATTGTTCAATCATAACTGCGGCCATGCGGAAGATGCTGGTGTCAGATGTTCAGGTCAGTGAATCTACATTAATGCCTTCAGCAATTAATGTATTTTTTCTTTGGAAAATCAAAAGTATGTGCCAGTTTTCTCATTCATTTCTGGACCATATAAAGGTCTATACTCTCCAAAAGCTTTGATGTGAAGAATATCAATACAAAGGAGATCATCCTTCCTTATTGAAATTCACAAGCAGAGCTAAATTTTATCTGTACTATTTTTTTTTTCATCTATAGGGAATGCCACCCAGGAATCCCTCAGAAGTCTGCGAGTTAGATTGGTGGACGGGACCACACCCAGTGAAGGTCGCGTTGAGGTCTTACATGAGGGCAACTGGAGCACCATCTGCGATGATTACTGGGATCTACCTGATGCTCATGTTGTCTGTCGAATGCTGGGCTACCCTGGAGCAGAAAGCGCCCTCTCGAGTGGGTTCTTTGGACAGGGTGAAGACAGGATTCTTCTGGACGATTTGGAATGCTTCGGTAACGAGACGAGCCTTGAGGATTGCCAGTATCCAGGATTCTACCAGCATAATTGTCAACATTATGAAGATGCAGCTGTGGTCTGTAGGCCCAAAGGTAATTCATCCTCAACTGGAAGCACAATCTCAAAAGTTGATTTTCCAATTAAATTGTATTTTTCATTGCACCTAATGATCAATGCAATCATTGTATCAGTCAGTAATATGATCAATCAATAAAACCTTTTTGTACATGGCCATGAGCAATATATTCAAAATAAGAAAACTATGTTAGAGCTCTATGAGATATAACTTAATCTGCAATCTTGAAGCAATATTATTTTTCTCAAATTAAAGGGGAAGAAAGAAAACTTGTATAGTTTTATGTCAGGTACTAGGGAACGCTTGGTGCATTTGAGCAACTTTCATCCCAAAATGATCATGGAATCATTTTGCCAATTATTGGGTAAGATTTTCACGAAGTTCTCTGCACACTTTGCCAGTGCGACTGACCGGAGGAGGCAACTACCGCCAGGGTCGTGTCGAGATCTACTATGACAACACCTGGAGCACTGTTTGCGATGACTCCTGGGACCTCAATGATGCCAATGTTGTATGTCGGATGCTTGGCCATGCGGAGGCGGAAGCGTACCGGACATTGTCGTTCTTTGGTCAAGGAGTAGGAGAGATTATCCTGGATGATTTGGAGTGTTCGGGAACTGAAAGGGACATCTTGGACTGTCAGCATGCAGGACTGTTCAACAACAACTGTGGACATTCAGAGGATGCTGGTGCTGTCTGCTCACAAAGAGGTATATTTCTGTTGTGTTGACCATACTAAAGGTGGAAGGGGACTATTGATAGTGCAGAGTAATTGAGCATGCATACTATCAAAGAATGCTCATGGCTCTAGTCCTTATAATAAGGGTGTGAGAGTTCAGATTCTTATCTGATTTCAGAATTTTTTTTTTTTTCAGCTTAATTTCAGCTTATTTTTGGCCTTCCTCTGTACAAAAAGTATGGGAGCTCTTTCTATTTCAGACTTTTTCAACACTCTTCAGCTTTTTTCAGATCTTTTTATTTGTGACCACTCACACCCCTGTTATAATATGCACTTGAATTTTGCCGGCCACTGATGCATTCCCTCCTGTGCCACATTAATTTCAGGGTCCAATCCTACAAGGGGTTTTGCATGGACTATGTTGATTCATCCCACAATAGCTTTTGATTGGTTTATCGTAAAGAAATGCTTTGTTTATACAATGCACTGCACACATCACTATTGTATACATGTAGGTGTTAGTACGATGCACTATTTGGGCGATGTGAATGAAACATGTCTTGATTCGAAGTTGGCAGTCCACTGTATGGTACTCTCGTCGAACACAGTGGGCAAAGAGTTAATGCATATTTCAAGAAAGGATCAAATAGTCTTCCCTGGGTGTCAGAGTCATGCTTGTTACCATTTTATTTCTGTTTATTCTACACAATTATTCTGTACCAAAATTTAGGCAGACTTTGCTGAGTCTAAAGCATCAAGAGTGATTTTTTTTTTTAATCTGAGGAATATCTAAAGAACTGTTATAAACACTGGCAGGGGAATGGTACTTGTACATTATGTGCATCCATATCGTGACATTTCTTTTCCAACTTGTACTGGAAGGTGGTGCTCTCCAAAGCATAAAAATTTAACGTTATTCCCTACAGTACGCCTGGCTGATGGGGGTATCCCCAGCGAAGGAAGGGTTGAGTTCTACAGCAACGGAACCTGGGGTACAGTTTGTGATGACGCCTGGGACATCGAGGATGCCACAGTGGTCTGTCGCATGCTGGGGTACCACAAGGCTGCATCCGCTCCCCTTGGGGCGTTTTTCGGTCCTGGTCAGGGAGAGATCCTGTTTGATGAGGTAGGCTGTACTGGAACTGAGAGTGGATTGATGGAATGTTCTCATCGCGGACTCGGCGTAAATAACTGCGGGCATGGGGAAGATGCTGGTGTTATCTGTGCAAGTGAGTTGTCATTTTGTCCAAGTTAATTGTACGAGTTTATTTCACATTGTAATTGGCTGTTTTGTTATGGGACTTTTTAATGGGTATTTCCTCAATCTGACAACATGCAGTGCACTTTCTTTGTGACTTGTGTTGTCTTCCATATACATTAGGCAGAGGATGATGGCAATGATGGTGGTGACGAAGACATCAAATTCTTGTAAAAGTTGAAATGCTAATTTTTTCAGAACATTGACCAGGAACATGCATATCTACGGGAAGGGACAAAATGGGGCATGTGTACCCCCTCCCCTTTCTCGTCAGAAAAAATATTAATGTTTTCTGTTTTCTCGCCACAAAATTTTTCAAATTATGATGAGCTCTAGCATTAGATATGCTTGGAGGAATATATTTTCCCCTCCCCATTCGGTAGATCATGTTTCTGTTCATTTGTTTAGTCCAATTTAGGTCATTTTCACTTTAATTAGTTGGTCGTATTTTTTTTTTTTTTGCAGATGAGCTTGATGTCAGACTGGTTGACGGTGAGAATGACAACGAGGGGCGTGTCGAAGTCCTTTACAACGGTGCCTGGGGAACCGTGTGTGATGACTCATGGGATATGAATGATGCGCACGTCGTCTGTCGTCAACTCGGCTACCCCGGAGCAGAGGAATCGTACGGTTATGCTCACTACGGCGCTGGGGATGGCCAGATTGTTCTGGACGATGTAGAATGCATTGGCAACGAGACAAATATAGCGTTCTGCCGTCATCGGGACATCGCGAGCAGCAATTGCGGACATCATGAAGATGCTGGAGTGCTTTGTGCTGAAGGTATGGCTCTCAATTGATCTAAAATGATCTGGAGGCATTGGCCCGAATTTACAAAGGTGGTTTTGAAAACCCACGGTTGAATCCATGGTTTATGCAGATTTCCTGTATAAATTACGCTTAATTTAGCGCGTATCGGGCGCGTGTGTAAGAAATGTCGAATGCAGATGCGCGATTTTGTCACAGTGCGCCAAATTGATGCCTGTTACCATGGTTAGATACGCTATTTTATTCATGAGTCCACCGTTTGAAGAGTGGACTCATGAATAAAAACAAAGGACTCATGAATAAAATAGCGTATCTAACCATGGTAACAGGCGTCATTTTGGCGCACTGTGACAAAATCGCGCATCTGCATTGGACATTTCTTACACACGCGCCCGATACGCGCTATATTAAGCGTAATTTATACAGGAAATCTGCATAAACCATGGATTCAACCGTGGGTTTTCAAAACCACCTTTGTGAGTTCGGGCCATTATGTTTATTCTGTTGTCTGAACTACATGTATACTGATGATTTTGTATAGCTCTTGTAGCCATGATCATTTTGTTACACTCGTGGTGTTTCCTTGACTATTACTGGCTACGAAGCATAGGTGTCTGACCATTACCATGGTAGCTATAGGATAATATAGACCTTGTCAGACAGGACCATTCATGAAGCACTCCCGAAGAACCCATTTTACCTGGATGGAGAGTGGCAGATGTAGGCAAATGTTTGCCAAAGGAATACAGTGCTAAGCTTGGAATTTACCTCGGACTCTGCAGTCTTGCCCTCTGATCCGCAACACCTCAACCACCTATATTTTAATTTAATGCATATTTCTGTTGACTTTTTCTCTTGTTTAGGTGGTCCAATCGAAAACTTTGCTGTCCGCCTCGTCGACGGTCTCATCCCAAGCAATGGTCGCGTCGAAGTCTACTACGACGGCGCTTGGGGAACCGTCTGCGATGACGGCTGGGACATTAACGATGCAAATGTTGTCTGCCGTATGCTTGGCTATGCCAGAGCAATGTCGGCGCCGTTCGGGGCGCGGTTTGGAGGGGGCACTGGTCAGATACTCCTGGATGACGTGGACTGCCGAGGATCAGAGACATCACTATTTGATTGCGAGAATAACGGACTCCGGCAGCATAATTGCGGGCATACTGAAGATGCAGGGGCTGTCTGTAGCTCAGGTAAGGTAGCTTGGAAACAGAGCTGCCAAATACTACTGGTTTTCAGTAATTTTTACTGAAAAATGAGAAAGAATACTGGTGGTTTCACAATACTGCAGAATACTGATTTGTAAAGTTTAATTTCTATGTGTTCTATAGTATTTCTGTGAAAATAATAATATGTCCATTTATATAGCGCAGTTACTATGTGCATATACTCAACTGCACTTTGATACTTGGTATCATATTATTACCCCGGCTGTAGATGAGCCGCCATATTAATAGGCACTAAAGCGTTTTAAGCAATAAATCCTACCGGGTACCAATTCACCTCACCTTGGTCGAGTGCAGCACAATGTGGATAAATTTCTTGCCGAACGAAATGACGCCATGGCTGGGATTTGAACCAACGACCCTCTGTTTCAAAGTCCAGAGACTAATCCACTGGGCCATAATGCTCCACATATACTGATTTCTTCACCAAAATACAGATTTTCAGTCTTTTAAATACTGAAATGTTCTTGATCAGGTTGGCATCTCTGTTGAAATATGTAAATGAACATATGGAGAAGAAACAAAATATCGAACATAGTCAAACTGAAGTATAATTAAAAATGAAGTTTCTTTCAGTAAACCTGTAGTTGTCCACTAAAACAGGAATTTACATAATGTGGCTGCTACAAAAACACAATTCAGTCAAATTTCTGAAAAAAAAGGAATGATGTAATGTTTATAAGAATTATTGCAAAATGGTTCAAAAAATAATACTAAAATTGAATGAGAAATTATTTTCAACAAGTTTTGTGTTAACATTCCATTTTCAGTTTTCACCTTTGAAGAGCACCTATAAAATAAAAATAGAAGTAAATCTTTATTGTTAAGTGTGAATTTGAACTTCAAGTCTGATATCACATCCAAGCATTTCAAAATATTGATTCATGCAAATTACTCTTAATTCGCAAGTATTCATTTACTGTATGTATTCCTAAGTACCTTGTCAAAATTCTATGCCCTGTCTTTTTCCAGGAATCCCTTTTTAAAGGTACTGTGCTTCTTTTTATAGCATTTTTCCTGCATTCTCCACTGTTTTTGTCTCACCTGCATAGCAGAGTGAGACTTTAGGCGCCGCTTTTCCGGCGGCGTCAACACCAAATCTTAACCGAAGGCTAAGTTTTTTAAATGACAGCATAACTTAGAAAGTATATGGACCTAGTTCATGAAACTTGGCCATAAGGTTAATCAAGTATCACTGAACATCCTGCCTGAGTTTCACGTCACATGGCCAAGGTCAAAGGTCATTTAGGGTCAATGAACTTTGCCCAAATGGGGGTATCTGTTGAATTACCATCATATCTCTGTAAGTGTATTGGTCTAGTTCATAAAACGTGGACATAAGAGTAACCAAGTATCACTGAACATCTTGTGCCAGTTATAGTAGTTTTCAAAGTCAGCACTGCTGCTATATTGAATCGCATGATGCAGGTGAGACCGCCAGAGGCACTCCACTTGTTTGTATGATGAAGTGTGAGAATCAGAATGAAAGGCAGCTTGTGGGATTCCTGGGCAAAAGACGTAGCTCTGACGTTCGACAAGGTACCTTAATATTCTGTAAACCTTGTAAATAATGTCTTTGAGCTGGATCACAATGACTTACATCTATTAGACGAAATTGAAAGGAATCAAATTGAATTGAATATTTTGTTTCCCACAGAACACTCCGAGAAACCCAGCCTTCCTGTCAGACTAACAGGAGGGTCTACCCCATCTGAGGGCAACGTGGAGGTCTATTACAATGGGGTGTGGGATAACGTGTGTGACAATACGTGGGACTTAGCTGATGGATTTGTCGTTTGCAGGTGGGTTTCTTGAGCGACTTTACTTGTAGATCTAGGATTTTGGAAAAAGAGGGGTAGCAAGAAATTTCTTGAGAAAGTCTTGAGAATTTTGAGATGAGAAAATCATATTTTTTCTTTTCTGAAAGAAACTTGTCTGGGTGTAACATTCCATGATGTTAAAGTACTGAGACACTCTGCTCTCTGACAGTTCCCAGTTACAGCTTCAGATGGCAAGGCATGCCCTGCTTCTTTATATGCGTAGGTATCAATCAGGGGGAAAAATACATACAAGATCCCTGGAAACTAAAAAAGGATCCCTTGAAATCTCCATTCATTGCAATGTTATTAAATGCTTAGTATACGCAATGTTGCAGACTGAGGCAGTAAGTTGCGAAAAGTAGCCTCCGAAAAAAATACAATTTTGGCCTGGAATCGATATTGTAAATTTAAAAAAAATTGTCATCAACAACCTGTCTATTTTGGGGTAATAATAATAACCTGTCTATTTGGAGTAATGATAATAGCAGGGCCCGCTGTGAGGACAGTTTTCAGAACTGAAGTGGCTTCCCTGGGTAAATATACCTGTATTATTATTTTCCCACTTGCTCTTGCGCCACCTTTACTTCGAAATTCTTGATCTGCCAGTGGTTGCTATCAAGGAAAATGGGGTAATGTCAACTTGTCAGCGACGAAAATCATTGTGACACTATGCCAACTTGTCTGTAGAAATTGTCTTTTGAAAATGTCTTTGTAACTTGCTCCGGCTAGTGCTCACAATGACATAATCATTTCAATACATTAAAGGAAATAAATGATATAAGATTTTAATTTTTTTTTTCTTCATTCTATAAAATAAGAAAATTTGGTGACGAAATGGTTGCATTAATCATGTACATGTACAGTCTGGTAAAAATGCGTCTTCTCTGTGTCCAATAGGCAACTTGGTTACAGCAGCGTCCGACGGGTCTCGCGTAACTCCCGCTACGGCCAGAACAGCAACCTCTACAGGCTTCTGGACGTCCACTGCACGGGGGCGGAGAACGGGCTCGGTGACTGCAGGGAAGAGGTCACCGAGGATCTTGATATCTGCAGGTTTGGAAGGGATGCTGCAGGAGTGTCCTGTGCTACAGGTATGTCCCACTTGTTCCGTGACATCTGCTTTGGCGGCAATTGCTCCTGTCCGAATTCCACACATTAATGGGATGACCAACTTCAACCCTGGATTTAACACTATACCCTATTCTAAACCTAACATAAGACCCTATTCCAATCCTAACCCTATATCTTCAGCTCGGTTGACACTTGCACGCATTGTGGTTCCCGCATAGTTTGCGCATGGGCATGCACGTGAAATGCGTGCCAAAATTTTCAACATGTTAAAAATGCGTGAACTGATATAGCCAAGTTGTGCCATAAAGTGTCCCGCACTGGTACGCATTAATGCGTGCAAGTGTCAACCGAGCATTAGACAAAATAAAGCCAGGAGCAATTGTTGTGTCACTGGATTTAACACTATACCCAGCCCTACTCCTAACATAAGACCCTACTGCAACCCTAACCCTATATCTTAGACAAAATAAAGCCTGGAGCAATTGTCGCCGGAGCAAATGTTGTGTCACCGTCCAACCAGTTTATATGGTCTTTTGTCTACAAGCAAATGTTTTACTTCTCAGCTAGTCTAATACCACATGGTTAAAATGGTGGTAGTGTGCATACATGTATATGTTCAATTACCATTACAGGTGTCATTGCTCGAACCACCCATCTTGAACTCGAAATTCGTTCTTAAAAGTTGCCTATCATTCCCCCCCCCCCCTCCTTTCAGTAAATTCGTGCCCCAGAAAAGTCATTCCAAATCTTTTCAATCAGTGATTACATGTATATGGGGATTGATTTTCTTATACAATACAGCCTCAGACGGAGATGTGCGCATCGTAGGCGGTCCAAACTACCTCATGGGAAGGGTTGAGATTTACAACGAGGGCTCGTGGGGCACCGTGTGTGACGATAACTTTGATCTCAACGACGCCCACGTGGTCTGCCGCCAAGCTGTCTCCGCAGAGGCAATAACCTTTGCTCCCAATGCGTTCTTCGGGCCCGGAAACAACAGCATTGTGTATGATGAGCTGGATTGCGGCGGTTACGAGACTACTTTGGCGGATTGCCCGGTGGGTGTTGGGTTACGAGGAGACTGCTCCCACGCTGAGGATGTGTCAGTAGCATGTCATATACCAGGTAAAGTACACATCTTGGTATGTTTTTATACATGCTTTGCGATGTTTGAATATACCTTCAGATAGAATGTTAACCATTTCATTCTATACCTAATGCCCCTTACACAAGTCTGGGGCCCATTTCGTAAAGGACTTTGATTATGGTTCCCGTACAAAGGCCGTAAGCGCGCACTGCGCGTCGCCTTCTTGCACAAAGGCTGTTAGCGCGCACTGCACGTCGCCCTCCCGCAGAAAGGCTGTTAGCGTGCAGTGAACAGTGCGTACTTACAGCCTTTGTGCGAGGAAGGCAACGTGCAGTTCGCGCTAACGGCCCTTTGGCGGGAAGGCAACGTTATTGTAAGTACCATGGTAACATGAATCAGCAGCCAATCATAGTTGAGGATTCAATGGTACATGTAGTTACAGTACCATGATGGCATAGTAACCGTAATTGTCTTTATGAAAGAGACCCAGGAAAGAGTTCTGAGCATTTAATGCACACATTTGTGCGTCTTTTCTCTAATTGGTTTCGACAAGGTACTTCAACAAATATTGGATGAGTTCTCATCATTTTAGCATGCATTACACACTAAATTTCCGGTTGAGTTTGAATTTGGAATCTTAGTCATTGTCATTAGAATCAGGGTAATATTGAAGTCAATTTCAATGTTCTCTATCAAATGTGGTTTATAAAAGTGCTTTATATAAAAGGATGTTAGCGGCTGTTTTTTTCGACAAATGTTGCAGTTCCACCTTGTCGGGAATTGGATAGATGTCAAATATGCCAGGGCCCCATTGCATTAAAAGTTACTATTCTGGTAACTTTGCCATCCAATGGTAAATGCCATGGTACGCTGATCAACAGCCAATCAAAATCAAAGATTTCATGCAGGTTACCATTTGATGTCAAAGTTGCCATATTGGTAACTTTAATGCATCGGGGTGCAGAACTATAACCAGGGTACCCATAATTCATAGCTCCTGATTACTCTATTCTTATAACATTAGTCTGTCTTGTCGGATGATCAATCAAGTTTAAGGATATCCTCTATATCTCGCTTCCTCTATCCATATAGTTTCAGCCCATCTTGTCGGGGTTCTATACAATTCAAGCATATTCTTATAAGTACATCTCGCTTCTTCTATCCTTTCAACCTAAGTCCTTCTTGTATGATCCATAAGGTTTGAGCATATCCTTATAAGTATCTCTTGCTTCCTCTACCTTTGTAACTTTAGTCCGTCTTGTTGGAGGTTCTGGCCCTCATGAAGGACGGGTTGAGATGCGTTACTTTGGCGGATGGGGATCCGTCTGTGACTCAGAATGGAGCATCGAAGACGGTGACGTCGTCTGTCGCCAGCTCGGCTACGAGGGCGCCGAGGAGGTGTTCTACGATGCACACTTTTCTCCTGGAGATGGCAGGGTTGTTCTTGACGGACTCCGTTGCCATGGGAATGAGAGCCAATTGATGCTGTGCCCTCATGATGGAATTTTGACCAATAGGAATGGCTGTACTAACGATAATGAGGCTGGAGTCAGATGTAGGGAGGAAACCGGTAAGATGCCTCCGTAGTTTATTTATGGAGAAGTTCAGTAATATGTGTATGTCAGACCCCCAATATGTTGGACCTCCCTGAAATTATTTGTCTCCATTTTCTAGTTCTAATGGAAAATTTGAGGCTCTCAAATGATTGATTGATTGATTGAATTGATTGAAAATCACATTTATTTCCTTCAAACAGATACAAAATAATATTTGACATAGTAACGAATACAGTATATATTTCGACACAATTTTGAAGGAGGCGAAAACCCGGAAAGCAGAGCTTGAGTTGGGGTCGCCAGATACAAATAAATAACAAGTTACGTACTGTAATGACATCATATGTAATTGCATATAAATAAGAAAGTTAAGAGTAGAAAAGGAAACACAGATGGAGAAGAGGGAGAAGAAATGTAGGCATTAGAAGATAAGTTCATTTGAATAACAGAGTAAACTGGTCGCAATTACGTAACATTGGTACATGTATAAAGAGCTTGAGTGACATTTGTCTAGCAGAGCAACAGGTAAGGCATGTGCATTAATTAACATTAGAAATGGAAGGTAGTTCAAGCATGTCAACATGTCAATGATCTCTGTCAGTGCGAGCATTTAAATAAAGTTTCATTTTATAAGAGAAAGATTGCAAAGAACGATAGTTTTGTAGGCGGGCTGGTAAACTGTTCCAAAATTTTGGCCCAGAGTAGCGAATATCGTATTGAAATCTTCGGGTTCTATGTTTTGGTAAATTAATTTGGGTAGCGCTTCTCGTGCTATACTTATGAATATCCGAATTGCAGTTAAAATGACAGAGATTGCTAAATTGAGAGGGGAAAATGTTGTTTATGCTTTTGTACATAAAAATACTTTGCTGATGCAAATTAATATCGCTAAATTTCAATAATTTTAACTCTTTGAATACAGGATTTGTGTGAGATTGAAAATGTAATCCAGATATAATACGAACAATCCTCTTTTGCAGTATTATAAGCTTTAGGATGCTAGACTTACAGGAGTTGGCCCAAATAATATTACAATACGAGAAATATGGAAGTATCAGAGCACAATATAACATACGTAGAATGTGACTTGGCAAGAGATATTTAATTCTAGATATAATACCAATGTTTTTGGATACTTTACTTTCGACCTCATGTATATGATCTTTCCATGTCATAAAACTATCTAAATAAATTCCAAGGAACTTGGCTTTGTCTACCCGTGGTAATATTACGTTGTCGAGTATAACACATGCATCATTCAAATCGACATTCTTTCTATTATGAAAAACCATGTAGTTACATTTCTTGACATTTAAAGATAATTTGTTAGCCTTAAACCATTCACATACATGTACAAGATTTGCATTCACAATATCACAAAGGGAGTTCAAGTTTGAATTGCTATGAAATATATTTGTATCATCGGCGTATAATATAAAGGATAGCTCATTTGCTGATTTATAAAGATCATTAATATATAATATAAATAACAATGGGCCGAGGAGACTGCCCTGGGGAATTCCACAGGTTATTGTCTTAAAATCTGACACACACGATTTGTATTTAGTACATTGTAAACGATTATTAAGATAGCTAATGAACCAATTATAAGCAATACCACGTATGCCGTAACGATATAATTTAGATAGTAATATGTTATGGTTAATTGTATCAAAGGCTTTGGATAGGTCGATGAAAACTCCAATTGCGAACTCATTATTTTCAAAAGCATCTATTATTTTACTAGAGAGACTTGTAAGAGCCATGCTTGTGGAATAATCTTTACGAAACCCATTTGATTATCATAAAGAATAGAACATTTATCAAGAAATTCGAAAGTCCTCTTGTAAACAATACGCTCTAATAACTTAGAAAAAAACAGATAAAACAGAAATAGGTCTGTAGTTCGTAAATTCACCTTTGTCCCCAGATTTAAAAATTGGTGTCACTTTGGCCTTTTTTAATTCATGAGGAAATATTCCTTTTGATAAAGATAAATTAAATATATGACACAAAGGTCCACAAATATATGGTACGACTTGTTTGATGACTCTTGGACTATATTCATCCAAACCAGCCGCTTTATTGTTTTTGAATGTTTTAACAATGTTACAAATCTCATTCTCCGAGGAGGGATACAGATACAAGGAGTCAGTTGGTGGATCATTGATAAACTTCAAATAGTCCGTTTGAGTTTCAGGGATTCTGTTTGCCAAAGATGGACCGATATTAGTAAAAAAGTTATTAAACGAATTCGATATAGTGCTCGGTTCTGTAACAGTTTTCCCGTTATGTTTAAACACAGAATTTTCACTTGGTTTACTTTTATTAAGTAGTAAATTAATTGTTTTCCAAGTGCGATTAATATTGGATTTATTGAGTAAAAATTCATTAAGAAAATATTGTGATTTTGTTTTACGAATTAGCGCTGTGAGTAAATTACGATAATTTTTATAAACGGAAGCATTTTCATCTGACGGATTACGTATATACCATTTATATAATTTATTCTTATGTCGAATAGACTGTAACAGTCCTTTCGTCATCCAGCATTTCAATTTTTTATTCCTATTTTTTTCAACTACGACAGGGAGATTTTTATCATATAGTTTACGAAATTTCGCCTGAAAAAGATTATAACTTTCATTTGGATCGTCATTATCATATATTTCTCCCCAGTCGACTTCTTGTAAATCCCTATATAAAACTTCAATATTTCTCTCATTTATCATTCTACAGCTAGCCTTTGCATTTGGTGATTTTACATTGCTAGTGCCGAATTGTGATATATGAAAGACTGGCAAGTGATCAGAGACATCACAATACAATAAACCAGAATCAATAGATGAATGTATGTTGTTTGTGAATATGTTATCGATTAACGTGGCAGACGACTTCGTAATACGTGAGGGTTTGTTAATTAAAGGGTAGCATGAATTACTAAATATCATATTAATAAAGTTTTTAACAGAATTGTTTTGATCATGTTGTAATAGGTCAATATTGTATTCATCGATGTTCAATAAAGGACTATCGTCTGTTAACCAAGTCTCTGAAATACCAATTATATCAAACTGAAAATTTAAGAGGCTCAAAAAATGTTTAAGGGAATCAAAGTTTTTAAGAATACTCCTTGTATTAAAATGTATATTGGAAAAAGATTCATTAACATTTATGCTTCTAAATGTTTTAGCAAAGTTTTCCGCTTCATAATAATTTGAACTGGACGTCGCATAGTCCGCAAAATAATTGATGTCGGGGTCTATATTTACATTATTATTATGCATGTCACTCTCAATCATAAATGGGTTAAACCTGAGGTTTAAATTGGCAACTTCGGTGGGGCCCGATATAGCCGATTCCAAATCATCTACGGAATGAAACGGGAACACATGGGATGAACAATGGATACACATGAGCAGGCTCTCATTCCATTCATTATATACAATGTTACATTTGCATGATTGACAGTAGATTTGATTACGTAATGGGACCTGATTATCATTAGGCATCAATACAGTACTACTCATTTAAATACAAGGTTGACAACAAATATCGCGGGCATAATCGCCAAAAGAATATCTAGTATACACAGTTCCGGTTTGACACCTTACCAAAAGTCAGAGCTGCATTTTTCAGGAGGAATTCCAAAGTTTTCATTATAAATCCTTGCATGCATCAAAGAAAAAACAATGGGAAATGCAGGAAAGTTGTTGTGGAAGATGTTGAGTGGGATTCCTGATGAAGATGGCACCTAAGATAATCATGCTCTGCACAGTGAAAAAATATATGCACTGAACTTCACATAATTTGTCAGCTAAGCATCTTCTTTTGGTTTGTATTTGTAATTTCTCTTTCAAATAAAACCTTTTTTAGATGCCACCACCTTTCCTACCACAACTGGCTACAACCTTGCCGACAATGCAACAACCTCAATGGGCACGCCAACCAGCAATACCACCATGCCACCCCCTACCACTGTGCCAGCCGACCCTAGCAAACATGGACAGGTGCGTCTGGTGGGCGGGGCCACACCCAAAGAGGGGCGTGTGGAATGGAACGTCAACGGCATCTGGGGATCGGTTTGCGATGACTTCTGGGATCTGAAGGACGCCACCGTGGTCTGCCGGGAGTTAGGGTTCGTCTCGGCTCGCAAGGCGGTCATGCTTGCGGGATTCGGCCAGAGCAGCGGACCGATCATCGCTGATGATGTCCTTTGCCGTGGGACGGAAGAGAGCTTCTCCAATTGCTCCAAGAGTGATACCAATAACTGTGGTCATTCCGAGGATGCGGGAGTCATCTGTAACACAGGTTTGTTTTATTTTTAGTAGAAAATGAAAGAAAAAGTTTCCTGCTATAATTAAATTACAGGTTATAATAATATTATTATTAAATTACTGCTATAATTAAATTACGGATCCGACACACACAATTTTGCCTTTTTTGTCAATTGTAGCATTACTAGGACAGTACTTGAACTGAATGATGATCCTAAGCACTGTTTAAAGACATTGAAATTTGTGAGATATTTCCTATTTTTGAGCAAGCGCCATGAGCGCCCAGCTGAGGCGGATACCGGCGCTATACAAGAACCCATCATCATCATCATCATCATCATCATCATTACAATTTGCACTTAAGAAAAAAAATTGTTCTTTTTAACTGAATGGAAAGATCATTTGCGAAAATTTGCTCTTGAACTCAGGCATGAAAATTCTCCGCGTTTCCGCGGATTTCCGCGTTTTTTGTTTGCTGAATTTCCATTTTTTTTACTCCTAAAATCCGCGTTTTAATTTCCGATTTTTAGCGCTAAAATGTTTTAGCATATCTTACGTGTTATATGACGTTCGGCCTTTACAACGATTGCGCAGGAATCTCTTATCTGGCACATCTCAACTCTACACATGTATTTCGCGGTGTGTTTTACGTTTCTGTGCATGCAGTGCAGCGGTGGTGTGCTTGCAATCGCTGGGGGCAACCCGGCGCGCCGGGCATGCAGCACGTACGTGCAGTCGCCGCTGGCTAACGTCAGCTTAATGGACGACGCCATATTGCCAGATTCAGGCAGATTTGGCCCGCGCCCTCACCGGCTAACGCTCGGCTAAAACTCGAACGCCATTCACCCATACACTAATTCCCCTTGATTACCGTTGTTAAAAACCTCTGTCAAATCATTTCCAGCATTTTTATGAATTAGCGATTGATGTTTTTCCGTTTATCAAATATCCTTCATTATACACATATTTTTTTCATATTTATAACATTTTTATTTTAATCACAATTTCAGTCCAAACGCGGGTCAGTTTTTGTTAACCCACGTTGTTTGTGCATGCCCACGTATAGCCTTACGCGTATTGAAAGGAATGATGTTGGGTCGAAAAACAGAATTGTTATTGTTTGTTCCTTGTTTGTTGGGGATTAAACTATGATGGCGACCAGTCACGTTTGACTGTACCGCCAAATAGTTAAGATTAATTAATTAAGGTCAAGGTGAGATAAGAGAAATGAGCAAGGGGCATTGTGGTGGGGGGGGGGAGGGAGAGAGAGAGAGGGGGGGGGGTGGTTACGAGGGCCGAGTGGGGATACAGTTTCATCATGCAGTACAGGGCGTCGATGAACACTTTTATTTTTTTCTCCAAAATATGGAAAGTGACAGAATAATCAGAAAAAGGTTGATTGGTTCTGATTTTGAAAAAAAAAACAGAATTTATCAAGATTGCTGTTATTTGATGCTTTTTCAATCAGTGCCCTAAACAGAACAGAATTAGACTTCTTTCATAATACCTACTGAACATATCCAGCTCTACAGCTCATGGTTGTAGAATTTAATTTAGTTTCTCTGATAAGTATAATTCTTTCAAACAAATCAAATTTTGATTAATCGTATTTCATTTATTTCACTCTTTTCTTTCGCCTCGTTTTTTTTTCTTCCAAAAAATCAGGGAGCTGAAAAATATGAGAGCTTGAACCTAAAGATATGAGGTAGCTATGACGTTGGAGGGGGCGCAGCCTCATGCACTTGCAGATCCAAATCAATTTTCATAGGGGACACTTATAGCCCCTATTTCTTTAATATTATTTTTACAAGCAAAAAGAAGTCAATGAAGACATCAGGCCACCGACAGCTGCCTCGTCAAGGGGGGGGGGGGGCGGTCGATTATTTTGAGTATTTTTTTTCATTTTGTCTTCAATAGGGGGGGTCAATTAATTCTATATACACTTCTATTGTCTTTATATATGGGGGGGGGGGTCTGCTACTGAGCATGTTTTTAAAAGGGCTTAATAAGGGGCTTAATACAACAGAAATTGTACGATTTAACACAATAAAATGTATCATCGAGGTTAATACTAAATTAATACATAATTAATCATTGTTTTAATTGAAAATGAAAATAATAAAGGCACCCATAAATCTTAACATCTCATAAATACAGGCCTAAACCTGTATTGGAAGTTGAACAGGCATAAAGTATAAATTTTTAGCTATAGCTGATGCTTTGATCCCGCAACCAAATAATGTTATCATAAACTCTAGTAGATGTTATATCAGTCATGTCAGTGGCTTAACAAGTGAAAATAATTGAGGGTACTACGATATGGAGTATCAGGCAAAATTTATAAAATATATAGTTGCAAGCAAGCGACATAAGCATAATTTTGACTTTTGGTTACAAAAATCCAATTGAACAATTTCGCAAGATTATCTTACCTTTTCCTTTTTTTTTCTTGTTTGTGAATTTAATTTGGGGGCATGCAATACCCCCCCCCCCCCATACAGCACCACTCTTTGTTGTCACTGTCTAAAATTTGATTTAAACTTTGAGAATTTGAATTTCTTATCTAAGTAATCCAAAGGGATAAGACAAAAATATTTGCAGATTACTTATTTCAAAGTATTTTTATACCTATAAGTTATAACTCCCCAACTCTGCTCTAGCTGCACTGCACGTTGCCTAACGGCCTTCCACCAAAGGGCCAGGCCGACTCGCCCCGTGAGCAAGTGACCGCGTTCGCTTAAGTTCACCCGAAGCCATGACTAAATTCTGACCATAAACATCACCTAACTAATCACTCTCTGACAATATTTCAAAGTATCTTTTATTACAGTCGATCCTTTGGGCCATTAAACGATAATATTTCCAATGTTATCATGACAAACAATTTTAATGAGATAGTGGCATTGTAGAAAAAACAAATTTATAAGCACGAAATGGCACCAGATAAATCATCAAACATACAGCGCAGCGTTCGGGACTGGTGAGTGGTACGGCTCGCTTGGAGTTTTCGCCCCGACGAATTCGGCGAAAACGCTACCATTGCGCCGTGCGAATGTTCAATCTGCGGCTCTCAATCAGAGACTTGAATGTCTCTTTTTGCATTATCGAAAATGTATCATAGACTTTGTTTGATTTGTTTACAAGTAAGTTGCATATCCGTCGTGATAATTAGGAAAATCCATGATGTCTTCTTCTAATTCTGTAAAAATTACCTCTTCAAAGTGCCTGTGTCAGAAAATTGCCGGAAATCGTAAAAACTTGCCTAAAATGTCTCTTTTTGAAAGTTCATCCATGGTCTGGAAAAAAATGTTATAATTTATGTAGACGTATACCGTAAACAAATACATCCTCGATCACTGAAATGAAGTGTTTGCTAAGCTTTTATATCTCAGACCGCGTTACCATGGCAACTTGGGAAAACCTTTATTTTTTAGTAATAAAATTCTGGTTTTAAGGGTCATTTTAGAGACATAAAACTAACCATATTATGAAGTATTGGGTTTAAATTTCACATAAAACTGAATTATCTATGTTTATACTTTCGTATATGAATATTCATATTTCTTATAGAATCTTAGTTTTTGATTGGTCAATGTTTCAGTCATGAGTAATAACTGAGCGTAAAAAAATCTGAAAATGCGCATTTTATCGGCAACCAACAAGCAAGATGGCGGAACACATTAAGTTGGCGCTATGCACGTACGTGGCAGCGACCGGGCGCGCATATCATATCGGACCGGTGGAAGACCGATAAAGAAGCTGAATGTGCTCGCAGAGATTTGTGACGTGACATGGAATTTTCATGACGCATTTATAATTCGCGAATATTAATTTGCTTTCAGCGCAAATTGCTCAAGTACAAGTATGACAAGTAGCTTATTATGGTAAGACTGATTAAATTGGTAAATGACTTAAGTTGATTACCGTAAACCGGGGTGACTTTGGACACCGGGTAACCCAGAGAGCTCCCGCCCGCGCAGCGGGCGGGAGCCCAGAAGCTTACCGTGTATTTGACCATATTCACCGGACTAGGGTGATTTATGGTCTAAATATTTCTCCAAATGAATTGTGAAAACAGAAAGTATACAATTACCACGATTATATGGATGAAGGTCTAACGAGTGGCAGTTTCCTGACATCTGGGCACAGACTGGAACCTCAAAAAAACGAAAAGTTCTCTCCTTCTACCCCCGTTTCGATCGGCCATTTTTGTTAAAAATCGTAACAAAATGGCCGATCGAGACTGGGGTAGAGGAGAGAACTTTTCGTTTTTTTGAGGTTCCAGTCTGTGCCCAGATGTCAGGAAACTGCCACTCGTTAGACCTTCATCCATATAATCGTGGTAATTGTATACTTTCTGTTTTCACAATTCATTTGGAGAAATATTTAGACCATAAATCACCCTAGTCCGGTGAATATGGTCAAATACACGGTAAGCTTCTGGGCTCCCGCCCGCTGCGCGGGCGGGAGCTCTCTGGGTTAGACACCGGGGTGACTTTGGACAGTTTAGATATGTGATAATAGGGGGATATGTGAATAATTAAATGGCTCGTTTCATTATTTACATATCCTTTATCATAAAATAACTAAATATTTTCAGAAAAATCAACGGTGAAAGGAATGTAGCTGAAGCAATCTTCTTTTTAAAAACTGTCCAAAGTCACCCCGGTTTACGGTACTTGATTTTTTAGTTTTTTTTAATTGAATTTTGGACAAAAAATCCATATAAATACTTCATTACAATCATTCAACTCAAACAGGTTTTTGGAGTTGTAAAATTGATAAAACCCAGGAGCTTCAAGGGGCGTTGCCCCCTGGACCCCCACCGGGGCGTTGCCCCTGGACCCCACCAGGGGCCCTAAGGCGGGCCCCTGGACCCCACCCGTTAGCAGCGAGCGGCAAGCCGCTCGCCCGGTGGGCTTCGCCCACCGTCTTGTCAACGACATTTCCTAAACCCTTTCAGCTTTTTTTTTCATACACAATTTTCATGCCTGTGAACTAATTATGAAATGGCTTATTCTCTCCCACCTTTCAACCAAGATAACCTATTTTCAAGTTAGGTTGAGTGTCATTGGCTTCAACACATTCTCACTGGAAAAGCGGTTCCATTTCATTTACTCCAGCGACAATTGCTCTTATGAAAAATCTGCATGTTAAGCAAAATATAAAATCTAATCTTCAAAATTAAATGAATCCTAGTCCTTATCTTCTTATTATTCTGAACCAAAAACTCTATTACAA
Organism: Lytechinus pictus; assembly: GCF_037042905.1. Classification (NCBI taxonomy): domain Eukaryota; kingdom Metazoa; phylum Echinodermata; class Echinoidea; order Temnopleuroida; family Toxopneustidae; genus Lytechinus; species Lytechinus pictus. The sequence continues at coordinate 7,807,749 of NC_087253.1, forward strand.
TCCTAACTCTAACCCTATGCCCTCTGAAATATTAAGACCGGAGCAAATGTCGCAGGAGCAAATAATGTGTCACCAAAAAAGCAACCCTATAAAGTGAACTTGAAATTAGAACTCCAAAGACTTAGCTTATAAACAGATAGATAAGAAGTTCTTTATTTGCTCTTTTCTTAGAGATCACATCCTACACTCCTAACCTTATTGACATGCAAGCCAACGCCACCTTTGCTTCCGGAACCGTGAGCATCGGTGGAACCAATGAATCATCAGTATTCGTCTGCAGCGAAGGGTTTAACTTCGCCGACGCTACCGTCGTCTGCCACCAACTTGGGTACCGTAGTGCCATGAAGACCTATGAAAAGACGACAGAGCAGGGGGATGTGAGTGCCTCGGTTAGGTTTGAGTGCATTGGGAATGAGGAGAAGCTTGGGGATTGTTCCGCGGAGGAGTACGATCCTGTCAACTGGAACTGCCTTCCGTTTGAAGCAGCCGGACTTGATTGTTTCCCATGTAAGTACATGAAGGCACTGATTTTATTTTATAGGATAATTTTTAACCAATTGTCAAACATTACTTTTAATTGTAAACTCTAGCTTTGGGGGGGGGGGGGGGTCGAAAAGAGGGATAAGCTATAATGTTAATGGGCATTGAAATTTACATCAAAGACATAGATTTTTATACACTGTAGTTTCCAATTTTCAAAGACTTCTAAACCTTGGGTTAAAAAATCTTCGTCTCATTGTCACATTCATTTGATCTGTTTGTTATGCATTTTGGTCTTGTGGTTCTAACCCTTGCCTTTGCAAACAAAGGTCATGGGTTCAAATTCTAGCCACGGTGTCATTTTCTTCAGCAAGAAATTGACCCTCAACTCTGGTGAAGTAAATCGGTACCGGCAGGAAGCTTAATTCCTCAAAAAAAAAGCTGTGAGCATAAAAATCAGTAGCCTAGCTTACCCAGGGTAATATACGAATGCCTTGAGCAACTAACAAGGTGAATATGGTGGTGGTTTGTTTTTACCTGATTGCAAAGAAAGCATGACAGCTTGTAAGCAAGCAACCAGAGGAGTGATTGCTTAAGGTCCTCTCCGAGGGACCTGGTAATGAGGATAATACCAAAGGGCACTAGCACACCAAGTAGTAATCAAAACCGGGTCAGTGGAATCCGAATTCCCCACTCTACTGACCGAGTTATTGCGCCTAAATATGTGCATGATATAACCTACATTATTATTAATTATTTGCCAGCATACGATGGTGTGTCCATGGCCCTGATCGGTGGCAGTGCACCCTGGGAAGGTCGCTTAGAACTGACCATCAACTCCGTCACCGGAACCGTCTGCGACGACTACTTCAGCATGGAGGATGCCCACGTGGTCTGCCGGTCCCTTGGGTATCCAGGCGCGGTCTCGCTTTCGGGTAGCAGTCTGTTTGGCGAAGGGACGGGAGAGATCTTCTTGGATGACGTGAGTTGTTCAGGAGACGAAGATCACATTCTTGACTGTTTTCACGATGGTGTCGGGGTTCATAACTGTGGTCATCGGGAAGATGTCTCTATCATCTGCGATGGAGGTAAGGATGAGTATTCGTTGCAAGTCCAAAGACTGTCACTTTCCATAACCAGTTCTTAATACTAATTACTTGTCAAATGTGATAGCTGCCTTTGTCAGTATGCACTCAATTTGCCAAATTGGAATTTACATACTGTACTCTAAGCAATCTAATTTTTCAACATTCATTATTGCCTGTCCGATTTCTTTCAAATGTTCTCTATAATGTTTTTTTTCTCCTGCGACACATTTTTTTTTTGAGGTTGGATTCCCCTCTAAATACTCTGAATTTGCTGTGCTATGAAAACAACAAACAACCTAATTTAAGATGCAAATCTTGCTATCAGGTCTCAATTTGACTTGTGTCATATCTATATTTGATTTTCCAAAGTATGAAAATGAATAGAAAAGTTCTATCTATTGCCAATTTGAGGAGTACATGAAAGCGTTGCTTAATCTTGCCCTGGGTACATTTACCTTTTGTGGATTGCAGGTGAGGTCCAACCCACAACAGCAGCAGACAAGATCCGCCTGATGGACGGAAACTTCCCCTCCGAGGGGCGCGTGGAAGTACTCCACAACGGCATCTGGGGTACGATCTGCAACGACGGCTGGGACATCGACGACGCAAACACCGTCTGTCGGATGCTCGGCTACAAAGGGGGCGCCCTACAGGCTGTCCTGTCACCGGAGTTCGGCGAGGGCTCGGGTCCGATCGTGCTGAGTAATGTTGCGTGCAAGGAAAACGATACGAATCTGTTGGATTGCGACTTTCCACCGTTTGGCACGCACACCTGCTACTTTACGAGAATGGATGCAGGGGTGCGCTGCAGCACAGGAGAAGTCATACGTAAGTATTCTACTCATATTGAGTGACATTATGACTACTGCAAACCTTGCCGTTATGGTATCTTTGCCATGCAATGGTAACATGCATGGAAACCTTGATTTTGATTGGCTGTTCATCAGCGTTGCCATTGGATGGAAAAATTACATGTACCATAATAGTAACTTTTATGCAACGGGGCCCAGATTCTGGAATAAAACATAGCATTGGATCATACAACATCCTTCTAGCTCAAGAACTTGGTCCTGTTTCATATGTACTATCAGCCAATCAAATTGAATTATTTCAGTAGCTTTAAACTGTTACTTGCAAATTTGTTCCAATCACAAGTCTAATTAAACTCGTCCCTGAATGAAGGAGTGGAATTATATGGCTATTCACTTCTTCCTAGTAGGTATAAAGTATCTTCAATTCACGATTGTGTGTGAGCATCATGGTCTAGTGGTTAAGACTCTCATCTTTCAATCAGAAGGTCGTAGGTTCAAGCCATGGCCATTGTGCTACACTCAACCTGGATGAGGTAAATGGGTATTGAGAGGAGTAATTGGGCGCGTCGTGGTCTAGTGGTTCCGACTCTCGCCTTTCAAACAGAGGGTCGTGGGTTCGAATCCTAGCCATGGCGTATTTTCCTTCAGCAAGAAATTTATCCACACTGTGCTGCACTCGACCCAGGTGAGGTAAATGGGTACCCGGCAGGATTAATTCCTTGCATGCACTGAGCGCCGGTGATGGTAGCTCGAGCTAAAGCCAGGGTAATGAGAGCAGCGCTTTGTATCCTCTGGCAAAAAGCGCTTTATAAATCCAGCTATTATTATTACTAATTCCTCAATACAGCTGTACGTGCGCACCGGAATCGGTAGACTACATGTACATGTAGCTTAGCAGGGGTGATATAGGAGTGCCTTGAGCACCTAGCAAGGTGGATACGTGTGCTATACAAATCCTATATTATTATTATTGCAATGACATCATACATGTACATCTCTCATATAATTCAATTTAGTTATTTTTCTATACTAAATTTTTTTCAAATTATCACTCGATTACAGCCAATCCATTGAATGTAGGTGTTCGCCTTGTGAACGGTAGCAAGTCTAGCGAAGGCCGGGTAGAAATCTTCTATAACAATACATGGAGCTCTGTTTGCGATGATGCCTGGGACTTACAGGATGCCCTCGTTGTGTGCCGACAGTTGGGCTTCCCAGCGGCTGCATCAGCACCGTTACGATCTAGGTAAATCATCAGCGATTCCTTGAAGTATTTATGTCTGACCCCATATTTTTTATTGGACCTTCCAGAATGATTTGCCTCTGATTTATTGTTCATATGATAACTTTCAATTCTATGAAATTATCATGGCTCTTGCATTTCATGAAGTGAACTACAATTTTGGAGTTGGACATACAAAAGTATTGACTATGTTTATAGAACTATTTGTATTGTTTTTTTTCTGCAAGTACATGTAGCTTGAGATTTTGCTCATAAGAGTCATTGAATTAATGTGACAGTCTTCTTTGCTGATTGAATTTAATTAAGAAAGTATAGCATAATTGAGTTTAACCCTCAATCTCCCAGGGTATTTTGATTCTTGTCATTCCCGGGGGGGGGGGGGCCATTATGGCCCCCCCTTAAGCATGATGGTAGAGAATGACGTAATCTACGCAGTTGCATTGGTAAATTTCACTGAATTCATATATTTTTATTTTATATGAATTAATTATGCTAATTTATTCATGAAATCATACTTTTTGCTCTGATTCACTAAATAAAGCTCCTAGAATGCTATTTTTTGGTGAAAATATTCTTTATAGCATTCCTAACAATTGTGAATGAAAAAAATTCTGGTACCAAGACCGATTTCTTATGTATTTTATTGTTTTTGTCTCACCTGCATAGCAGAGTGAGACTATAGGCGCCGCTTTTCCGACGGCGGCGGCGTCAACACCAAATCTTAACCTGAGGTTAAGTTTTTTAAATGACAGCATAACTTAGAAAGTATATGGACCTAGTTCATGAAACTTGGCCATAAGGTTAATCAAGTATTACTGAACATCCTGCCTGAGTTTCATGTCACATGACCAAGGTCAAAGGTCATTTAGGGTCAATGAACTTAGACCATGTTGGGGGAATCAACATCAAAATCTTAACCTAAGGTTAAGTTTTTGAAATGTCATCATAACTTAGAAAATATATGGACCTAGTTCATGAAACTTATACATAAGGTTAATCAAGTATCACTGAACATCCTGCATGAGTTTCACGTCACATGACCAAGGTCAAAGGTCATTTAGGGTCAATGAACTTTGGCCGAATTGGGGGTATCTGTTGAATTACCATCATAACTTTGAAAGTTTATGGATCTGATTCATGAAACTTGGACATAATAGTAATCAAGTATTACTGAACATCCTGTGCAAGTTTCAGGTCACATGATCAAGGTCAAAGGTCATTTAGGGTCAATGAACTTTGGCCAAATTGGGGTATTTGTTGAATTACAGCCATAAATTTGAAAGTGTATTGGTCTAGTTCATAAAACGTGGAAATAAGAGTAACCAAGTATCACTGAACATCTTGTGCGAGTTATAGTAGTTTTCAAAATCAGCACTGCTGCTATATTGAATCGCGTGATGCAGGTGAGACGGCCAGAGGCATTCCACTTGTTTTAATTTCTTATGTATTTCTCTGTTTTTTTACTTTTTGTTTTTTATTGTTTTTTCGATGGAAATCGTTCCAGACTCAATTCTAATCATAAACAAGACAAAATTAATTAATTTTAATCATTAAAAGTAGAAATAATGATACATTTAAGAATTTTGGCCAAATACACAATTTGCATTGGATTTGTACATGAAATCACGTTTATGAGCAATTTTGGGTCTGACATGCACTTACATAATGTTGCGTAATGTCGTAACCGCGTACCCGGGCGTCACAAATTTGGTCTCAAAATTTGCGCGAGACTTGAAAGTAAAAATTCAGTGAGCAGCGAGGTCAAAAAATTTTGCGCAGCAGATATATCACGAAAATTGTCGAGGGGGGGCCATAATGGCCCCCCCCCCCCCCCCCCCCCGGGAGAATTAGGGTTAAGTAAATTTAATAGTTCCATACCAATGTAAAAAAATTGGTTTACCTGGACTTTCTTTGGCATAAAAACATAGAGTAATGTTTTATTTACATTCAAATTCACTTTTATCCTCATCCATAAAAGTCCAATAAAACATGTAATTTACATAAGCGTAGTTGCAATCAATGCAAATTTTAAATAAAATAAAAAATAGGAAGGAAAAAATCAGAATGTTGCAGATCACCAGAGAGAAAAGTTCTGTCAAAGCTGCTTGTCTAATTTTTTACATTTTTACAACAAGACAATGCACTGATAAATTATGTGACATAAAACTATTCATCCACCATCAGGTTTGGTCCTGGTGAAGGGCCCATCGTTGTGGAAGACTTTGGTTGCCGTGGTAATGAGAGTAACTTGGCGGAATGTGATCATGACCCGTGGACGATCCATGACTGCACACATGGCGAGGATGCTTCCGTTGTATGCCTTGAAGGTAAGAGAGAGCCAAATCATCAATTAAAGGGATGAATTAATTTTCTTTTGGCAGAATGAGAGGTTTATCATACCTCTTCTAAATGTATGTATGTCCCGCCACCCCAAAACCAACAATAAGTTGCCAGGAAAGATTCTCTGTAAATAGCCCAAATTAGTAACCTGGGGCCCGTTGCAGAAAGAGTTGCAATCAATTGCAACTCTAAAAATCATGCGCAACTTAATTTTCAACCAATCAAAAGTGCGCATTTGGGACTTGCGATTGATTTTTTGGCTTGCGTTTAAACGCAACTCTTTCTGCAACAGGCCCCTGGTCTGCAAAGCAGAAATTTGAAGGAAAAAAATTGCATAGCAATCTGAACGATTAATTCTTCTTCGTACAGTTAAAATTCGAAGAAATAAAGCTAATACAAGACGGGATATAAGAGTTTCTGTGACATCATTTCTCTGGAATGCTTGGAAGTTTTACCGGGATTGCCCAGTGTACACATCTCATGCTTGAGTGAATCCCAAACTTCAAACCTTGTTTTCTTCTTCTTTGCAGGTCACGGTGAATGTCTTTTTCATTCAATTAGTACTTAAGTGGGTTGTTGATGATAAAGTGTTTCACGCTCAATAAAAATCTCGAAATTCATCTTGAGAGACTTGTTGTTGCTTTTGGGGTGGCAGGTCACATGTGCGCTCCATATCTTTATGATTTGAATGCGTTGTCTTGCAGATTTATCGGCTCCAGTGCGTCTTCGAGGAGGTATTTACCCAGGCGAGGGCCGATTAGAGATCTACCTAGGGGACAATTGGGGCACGGTTTGTGACGATGGATTCACTTTCAACGAAGCGAACGTAGTCTGCCGTCAGCTAGGCTATCCTGGCGTTCTTCAGGTAAGACCGTGGAGTCAATTTGAGAATTAATCGTCTTTTGCTTCAGCTCATTGTGACATCACTCCTGCTTGTTAACTCTTTGCCCGCTTTGTTCAACTAGAGTCACATACAGCAGACTGCCAAGTTTGACTCAAGTCACATTGTATTCACAATACACACAGAGTGCATTAAGTTTATTTTTCATACACATACATGGACATGTGTATACACAACAGTGATGTGTGCATTGCATTGTACTGTAAACCAATCTGAATTTGCATAGTCCATGCTAAACCACTCTTAAGGTTGCACCTTGAAATTGATGGGGCGCAAGAGTGATTTTGTCCGTGGCGGGCAAAGAGTTCATCTTGAGGGATTGGTCAACAACTGTGTACATGTACAGAATAACCTTTTAGTTTAAAATAATCTTAGATTGATTACCTTTCTCTGAAATCATTTCATATGCCTTCTTTCCATTTACAAATAGATATTATCTGGTGAACAGTTTTGAAGTCTTGGTTAGCTTCCTCTTCCCACCTTCATGAACTCTTTAGATTTCGACTGTGTGGAATCAAGAATCCATTTACTTTGAAATCTTATAAGAATGATTATCCTCTTCTAAAATAATTTCATTTGCCGTCTTTCTGTTTACAAACCGATATTATCAGGTGAACCGTTTAGGAAGTATTGATTATCTTCCCACCCTGACAGACTCTTAAATTTCAACTGTGTGCAGTCAGTAATCCATTTGATTGAAAATCTTGTTTATTAGAATAATTATCCTTTTCTAAAATCATTTCTTATGCTTTCTTTCCATTTACAAACAGATATTATCGGATGAACAGTTTAGAGGTCTCTATTATCTTCACACCTTGATGAACTCTTAAATTTCAACTGTTTGCATTCAGGAATCCATCTAGTTTTAAAATCTAGCTATTAAAATGATTACGCATTCCTAAATTTCTGTTTACAACCAGATATTAGCGGGTGAACAGTTTGGTGGTCTAGAGTACCTCCCCACTCTCCTAGATGATGTGACGTGTGTCGGTGACGAGACTTCTCTGGCGATGTGTTTGCATCGAGGTGTGGGCGAACACAACTGTATCACAGCAGAGAATGTCGGCCTCATATGTAACACATGTAAGCATAGATCATTGATTATTTCAAATTAATTTACTGTTCTGAAAAGCAACTGTTTTCTCATGATTAAACTTAAAGGGATGATCTGGGCTGAAAATATTTATATCTTAATATATAGAGTAAAATTCACTGAGCGAAATGCTGAAAATTTCATCAGAATCGGATAACAAATAATAAAGTTATTGAAGTTTAAGGTTTAGCAATATTTTGTGAAAACAGTCATCATGAATATTAATTAGGTGGGCTGATGATGTCACATCCCCACTTTCCGTTTTCCTATGTTATTACATAAAATCACAATTTTTTCATTATTTCATACTTGTGTGAATAATATGTCTTTCTTATAATGAAATAAGTTGCAGCAATATATATCTTATGCACTAAATCAGTTGTCAATCCAATTTTTGTAGTTCTTGGAGGAAAAAATTTGAATAAACCTAATTCCATATAATAAAATACCAAAGAACAAGTGGGGATGTGACATCATCAGCCCACCTAATGAATATTCATCATGGGATGGATGATCACAAATGAAAGTCAGTCCATCATAACTTGAAACATTTGTACCAAATATCCTCCCCTGAAGTTTAAAGCTTTATATAAAGTTACATTAAGTTGAGGATATTCTAGCATCTCCTGTGTTTCTGCATTGTTTGTTCCCAAATCCTCACATGTGTGTTTTTATCAATTCACCCCTGACCCCTAACTTTTTCTGTCTGTTTCTCTCTCGCTGTCTGAATATCTCGCTCTCTTTCTTTTGTGGCTGACTTTTAAAAAGCTTTTTTATTTCTTCTCTCCATTCTCCTACTTTTCCTCTCTCCCACCTCATCTCTATCTATCTCTCTTTCTTTGTCTCTCCTTGATCTCTGATCTACCTCCCCTACAACTCTCTGCTCCCCCCCCTAATATTAAGAATGATAATACATAAAATTGTTATAGCACACTTTCCATCTTTTATAATTCAAAATCCCTCTCTCTTTTCCTCTACCTGTATCCCAGCTTCAGCCTATTTTCCTGATGCCCCTGTGAGATTGAGTGGAAAATCTAATGATTCAGGGAGAGTAGAGGTCTATCATGACGGAGAATGGAGAGCCGTATGTGATAACAAGTAAGCCTTCGTACAAATAAAACTTAATGTATTGATTTAATTCAGAACTTGAATAGTTGTAAAGGGAACAATACTGTACATTGTATTGAAACAGAAATAGCCAGGCTCTGGAAGACTGTAGTATTATACCTCACACGAATATAAAATTTTACACAAATACTCAAGGGGGGGGGTCCTGGTGATACAGAAGAAAATTGAATAAAAGTGACATAGAGAAATAGAATAGAGAGTATTGTTACGATACTGCAACAAATAACAATAACAAATTTTGATTTAAATTTGATTTCCTTTTTTTTATTACAGGAAATATATGTATATCAATCAACAGAATAAAAGCAAAATATCTTACATCTCTTGAAGTGCTGATTATAATACAAAGTTATGATCCACATAAAATCCAAGTTAGCTGGCGAAAATTCCTTAAATTAAAGTTCACAATGATGGCGATGATGAAACTGATGTTGAAGCACGATGAATAACAAGAGTCACTGTAATGAGTTGAAATGTCCGTGAAGACGATGTTGATGATGATTAACAGTCAAATTCAGCAATCCATGGGTTGAAAAGCGTACATTAAAACAGGTTGATGATCTCGATGAGAACTGAGAATTCCTCTCTCAAAATAACTGCAAACAGTTCATTGATGGTGTGCAAATAATTCCACAGAAGATAAATATTCCAGGTGGAAATAAACTCTGCTCTGACATAAAGTCTGGTGTGATACTCTGAGTTCTGATCTGATATGATGTGATGTGATGTGATGATGTCCTTGAAGAAACTGCCAGCTTATATACAAATTATTCACTATTCTGGAAGCTTCTAGTATTGTCTTTAAAAGAACATTCTGCCAATTTCTAGAGCAGTCTAATTTTAGAAGACTCTTGAATGACCTCAGTGAAATTAACAATGTCAACAACATAGCTAATCCTATTGTCCAGTAGCCGTCTATTGTCTATTGTGTAGCCTTCTCTATTGTGTATCTTAGCAAATTCCAGAAATAACAAAGATTATTCAAAGATTACTCATGTCTAACAAAGCTTTACTGAGACATTCTGGAATATTCTTAATCCTTCTATGCTATGAATATCCTTTAAGAGGAAATAATTAAATAAATGAATGCAATTGCTCTTACAATTCTACTTATATATAACAGTATTTTGAGAGGCAATCAGAGAAGTACAGAATTGTGTGGAAAATTGCGATTGATTGTCCATTAATAAAAATTGAGATACTTGTACAGGTCAGCTTTATCATCAAGGCCTTTATCTCATGCATATTGTTATATTTTGTGGGGCGTTGTGGCCCAGTGGATTAATCTTCTGACTTTGAAACAGAGGGTCATGGGTTCAAATCCCAGCCTTGACGTAATTTACGTTGGCAAGAAATTTATCCACATTGTGCTGCACTCAACCCAGGAGAGACGAATGGGTACCTGGCAGGAATTTATTCCTTGAAATGCCACTGCCCTGTAAAAGGCTGCGGGGCTAAAGCCAGCCATGAGGGTAATAATATCCAATTGAGTGCATTGGGACACATTAGGCAGAGATATGTGCTATATAAGCATGTTGATATTATTATTATAATCATTATTACCATCATACAATGTATTTCTGAACTTCACAGCTGGGACCTGAACGAGGCGAGTGTTGTATGTCGTCAGCTAGGCTACCCCAGGGCTTTTATAGCAGACACAGGTTCCTACTACGGTGGGGACCCCATAGGCTTCTGGCTGTATGACGTCAAGTGCTCTGGTACAGAGTCTAACCTCGGTCAGTGCAGTCACGCCGAGTGGGGTCAAGGGTCGTGTGCGTTCAGCCAGGAAGCTGGAGTAATGTGTTTTCCAGGTGAGTGCAAGAAGTGATTGATCTGTGATTGATTTTAACTGTGTGCATGGAATGCTTGCATCTGATTGGATAAGAGGAAAGTTGTGAGTGAAATTCACTGACGATTGGCTTTGTGAAAGGCTCTCTATTTACTACTGATGCCAAGTTTCACAAATTAGGCTTGTAACTCCTGCATCTTGCTCACCTGTCTTTCCTTCAAAACTTGTTTAAACACCTTGATACATCACAGCCTCCTCATTTATTTATTTATTTTCTTTTAGACCTTATGCCAAGGCCTGGCAATCTCACTCCAAGTCATGTCTCCCCATCTAAATTATTGCACTTTCAGCTACATGTACTTACTGTAGCTGTACGTTTAAATTTGCATCTTTGCTACTGCAAGTACTGGCAAGCAATTCACAATTGGTCTTATCTTAACTCACGACTGATATAAGTGACTGAAATCTATGCATCTGATTGGCTACAAACAAATTTGTCAGTGACATTTACAGCTTTGTGAAATCCCCCCCCCTTGTTGGAATCTAATCATCTACATGTAATATGTTTTTATTTGATTGTTTCGCAGCGAGCGATGGTGACGTTCGTCTAGCGGAAGGAAGAACCAGTCTAGAGGGAAGGGTTGAATTCTACTCTAACGGTGAATGGGGCACCGTTTGTGATGACCTATGGAGCAGAGAAGGTACGTATGGAAGCTACCATAATTAGATGCCTGTACCTCAATTTCTAAATAGACATAGGTTTAGTGTTTGTAGAGTTGAGAGGAATGTTTTGACTTGGATGCGGGATATAGGAATATTTTCGGGTAAGGTATGGATTCAAATGGCAATTAAGTATGAACATAACCCTCTTAATTTGATGTATATTTAACCAAACCGAAAGAGTACGGGGTGGGGGAGAGAAAAAGGAAGAGAAATTGATATAGAAATAAATCATTTTCATTAGTACCCTTACTAATTAACTTTTGGTCATTTTGCCCCCCCCCCCCTTTCCACCACTCACCAACTGTATATTTAGCTATCACCCAACACTATATAACCTGTATGCATCTGCAAAGTTGACTGCCAATGTGATTTTGGTGTAAAAGCAAAATAATAATTTTATTCGTTATTGAGTTCTTCCCCAATATACATGTAGAAATAAGACTCTTGAATAGATTTAGAAATTTGTATCGAGTTGCAAAGATGTAACGGTACTTTGTACAATGATGTAATTTTCTGAATTGTTTTCCTTAACTACAGACGCTGATGTAGTATGTCGGCAGCTAGGCTTTGGCCCAGCAGCTGGGGTGTTTAGCGGTGCTGTGTTTGGTGGAGGCAACGGACCTATCCATGTAGATGACTTGGAATGCACTGGGAATGAGACTAGCCTCATGGACTGTGTGAGGTCAGAGGTCGGAGAGCATGATTGCGGCCATCAAGAAGATGCCAGTGTTTCATGTACATTACCAGGTTAGTGATACTTCAATTAAAATTCATTTCAATTTTCAATTAAATTTTACATTCAATTTCATATAAATTCAATCATGAAAAAAATCAGTCAGGCTTTATGATTCAATTCAATTTTAGTTCAATAATAATTCTCAAATTCTATTTCAATTCAGTATATTCATTTCATTATAATATCATCGACCATAAGAAAGAAACGAGGCAAAAGTGAAGAAATAAATAAAGACAAGAGAGATTGAATACTCAGAGAAGAGAAAAGCAGAATGGAATTAAAGAAATGAATCAAAATACAAGAAAAGAATATAAAACATACAATTACAAGAATTATGCCGTTCAGAAATACTTTTCTAGAAACATGTAACCATTTTACAAATGAAGTATTTTAATGTAAAATAATCACCATTAACCAATTTATTATCTGCCTCTATTTCTCTCTGTTTCAGTGCGTCTATCTGGTGGCAGCTCCACCAATGAGGGTCGCGTCCAAGTCTACTTCGAAGACCAGTGGGGCAAGGTCTGCCGGGATGACTTCACCGACATCGAGGCCGCCGTTGTCTGCCGCCAGCTGGGATTCGCCGGCGGAAACCAGACCGACGCCGCGCAGTACGATAATACCGATGGTCTGTTCCATTTGGACAATCTATCGTGTCGCGGTGATGAACTAATGATAGGCATCTGCCCTCACAACGGATGGGGCAAACACGATTGTTTCGAGGAAGAAGATGCAGCAGTTATCTGCTTCTGAATGCCTTCTCTTTAAATCTACTCAAAAGATTTCTTTGAGAGATAAAAGGGCAGGACAAGTTTGGCTGCAAAATTAATTTACTAATTTTAAGCCAAGAAGCGTATTTTGGGATTCGTTTTGCAAACCCACCCAACCTAAATTTTTCTTTCCAGAGCATCCAGGAAAATCCTGCATATTTAATATCCCCTGATTTTGCAGCAAAGAATGTACCGGTAATTGGGAATTTGACATTCGCACTGTGAATATGTTCAACCATGCATACATCTGCTTTGTATGCAAAATATGTATACTGTCTGATCAACTCGACTAATATATTTATTGTGTATAAAAATTAATTTTTGCTTTCTTCCTTGGATTAAGCTATTCAACGATGGCAGGATTGCCAATGTTAATTCTAGACAGTCTTTGAATACATTTAGCATGTTATTTACTGAAACTATTTGAACCCTGTATAGAGCCTATGCATTCAGCAGGTTTACTTTAAAAAAAAAACCATTAACTGCATTATCACAGTATATTGTTATTCATAGCATCGTACATCGTATGAAGAAGTAGAACTCCATTTTCCCATCTAGTACATTAGAAAGTTTATGCACAATTTAATGATTGTTGACCCCTCCCCTCCCGCTAAGAATGAATTAATGTAGGAAGTCATTTTCTGTTGTTGTTTTTTCTAAAAATGGGTTAAAAATTAGAAAATGTACATGTAGGTAATGCTGCATCAACTCTCTCCATTTGTTTTAATACTCTGTTGTTAACATTGTTTCAGTCCATATATAGTTTGTCAATGTCTTGCCACATTTGCCACTGCAATCGTCAGGCAATAATGATATGCAAAAGATTATTTGTAGAATGTAAATAAATATTGGTACATTTTTATGTACTATTATGTTTACAAAATATCTATCTCTGTGTCATTCATTTTGGATGAAATGAATTCACCATAGGGAGTTCTGATTGCAGTTAGTTTCAATAAAAGCAGAAAACATTGGTGAAGGTTTGGCATCAAAATTCATCATAATTCCATCATACATTAATAGAGGTATGGAATGTTTATGATATTGTGATGTCGCGTGTGCCAGCCCCCATATTTGCCATATGATATCAAAGGAGAATGAAACGTTTGGAACAAGATACTAGCATGTATGAAAACAGAAAAATCAAAGTAACAGTTCAACGAAAGTTTGAGAAAAATTGGACAAATAATTAGAAAGTTATGAGCATTTGAATATTGCGATCACTACTGCTATGGAGATCCTCACATTGGCAATGCGACAAAGATTGTGATGTCACTTGTGAACAACTCTCCCAATTACTTTAGTATATATTTCACTTAAACTACCTCTTTTATCACATTTATCAGTAGATCATGTGTTCTTTCTATATGAGGGCATGTAATACAGATTTTTAAAGAATGCATCATGGATAAAGAGTTTGCATCACCATAAGAAAAAGCAAAACAGACATTTTTGGGGTATTTAATTGTCCATCAAAGGGAAAGTTGTTCACATGTGACATCACACATCCTTGTCGCATTGCCAATAAGGAGGATCCCCATGGCATTAGTGATTGCAATATTCAAATGCTCATAACTTTCTCATTATTTGTCCGAATTTTCTCAAACTTTCTTTGTTCTTATTCTTTCTGTTTTGACACAGGCCTACATGTTCCAAAGGTTTCATTCCCCTTTAATACCATTAGTGCCATTTTCATTTTTTTAAATGGCAAATGATTTGTTCTAGTAATCATAAAAGTAAGAATTAATGGAATTAGGTGGGGTAGGTGCTTGAATATGCGATGACATAAAACTTGACAAATTCAAAACTATCGTGCTCAAATGGATATTCATCAAACATTCACCAATATCTTTTGCTACTCCTTTATTTTCAGGATGCCAGAACATCCCATTTGGATGCCGGTGGAAGAATCACAATGTTACGCAACACACAAATTCTGAATGTGATTCAAGTGAACATTTATTAAAATCCAATGATTGTAAACATACAAAATAATATACCACCTAGATAGAATAAGACGCTAGCATTAAAACTACAGTAAAAACCCGTCTATCAAGGCTGCCATGGGAAACAGAAAAAAAGTGACCACTTTTAGAAAGGTTTTTTACTATGGACAGGTTTGACTGTTTGGCCCGTGTTCTGAAGTCAGGTTTGATTTAAACTGGTCCGAAGTTGTGGTTTAAATATGGATGGCCAATTGTGACCTAAATCTCTAGCAGTAGCGGTTCATAATATCAGCTCAAACGACTCGCAAATCATTCTTTACTGTCCGGGAAGAATAAATAAAAAGATATTTGTCGTAAGAAACATACCATGTGAACAAATTTTGACATGTTTGGCTTCCCATAATTTTAGCACAGTTTATAGACCACGGTCCAAGTTAGACCCGACTTCAGAATACGGGCCAATGTGTTTTCCTTTTGCTATTCATGACATTATTGTGATCTGCAAATGGCAAAAGCAGATACAGATAAAAGAAAAAGGCTGAGGGAAAAAAATATCTTAAAAACGGGCACTTTTCGACATGCATTCATCGGAGTAAAATCGCATGAATGACTAGAACGCCAGAGCGAAACATATAATAGAACTGAAAGAGACAATGGACACTAAATGGCGAGCTGTGATTGGCTGTCAAGGTAAACAATCTAGGCTTAGTAGTAGTACCAGTCGTAATCAGCAAAAAATACTTTTCTGATTATTTATATACTGAACCTGGGCCCCTGTCCAAAATCAAAGTTAAGATTGATCCAATTGGAGCTAGGGGAAGCAATCCAAATTCCAACACCAATAACAACACCGGACTTGAAATCACCCACTATATAACTGAAAATAGCAATTCATCTCAAAGTACCCCTTTACAAAATGTTGCGGCACTCGCACGATCGGCGGCCGAGATATCAAGGGGGCAAAGTCTCCCCCCCCCCCCTCGGCTGTGAGAAGGGTCCAAATAACCCGACTCTATTAGCACATAACGTATTGTACATGTAGTTCCTCCTGAACTAATAAATAGGCAACTAAAAGATAATCGGCCTTCACAAATTGTATGACAGTAATAATGGATACATGTACATTTCATATTTTCATGCTAGATTTAAACAAGGAATGACAATAAAATGCAAAATATCAGCCATACACTTAGAAATACATTGGTTAGAACTTTAAAATGTACGAGTATACAATCAAGACAAATAACAAAGCTATACATTCATTAAACTATGCTACAACAAACATTTCCTTTGAAAGACATTACCAACTAGTATTATTCCCTTTACGTTTATGAGTGCATCTTTTACACTGTACATCACTTGAAGTCATTATGGCACAATCATTTTGAACAGCACCATCTCAAGACCTATACTACTCGTTCAGTACCTGCATTGTTACCCACAATGCAACATTTTGATCATATAGTCTTTAATCAGGGGTTGTTGCAAGAAAATATTTGCAATAAATTACAAATTTCAATGGTGAATTTACAAGTGATAAATCAATTATAACTAAAGCAAATTGTTTTATACTTGTTGATAAATGAAGCAGACAGGCAATCATATGCAAATTCACCATTAATTGCAACCTACATGTATGATTGATCTGGGTACCTATATAATCGACTTACATGTACATTCGATTGCAATTTTCTTGCAACACTCCTTTACAATGCACATATACTATAATGACACATGATTATCCGAGAACCCTTTACAACATTTATGCCACAATAATCTGCCAGAAAAAAGGAACAGAATAATCAAAGCATGGTTCCAAACATTCCTGCCTTTTTTCGATAAAAATTGAATGACCATTTTTTCTTTAAGAATATAAATCAGACTATAATATATTTATAATGTTTTATGAAAGTTTTTATGTTTCAAGACTGTTGTTAATAATCACAATTTAAGGAGATTTCTTGTGTGTGTCAGAATTCTATGGATTTTAGTTTCCTTTTATTTAAAGTAATGGTACATGTACATGTAGCGATATATACCAAGGGATAATTATGGGTGTATTCTTCCGCATACATTCATAATTCCGAAGCTTCGTTATTCCGAAGGTTCGTTAGTCCGAAAACGAAATGAGGTTCGTAATTCCGAAGGTTCGTTAGTCCGAAAACGAAATGAGGTTCGTAATTCCGAAGGTTCGTTAATCCGAAAACGAAATGAGGTTCATAGTTCCGAAGGTTCGTTAGTCCGAAAACTAATGATTAACGAACCTTATTTCGTTTTCGGACAACTAACCTTCGGAACAACGAACCTTATTTCGTCTTTGGATTAACGAACCTTCGGAACATCGAACCTTATTTAGTTTTCGGATTATCGAACCTTCGAAATAACGCCACAAATGTTCGGATTAACGAACCCTTTTACGTTTTCGGATTAAAGAACATCGAGGTATAGGCAATTTACGTGTTTCGGAATTACGAACCGTCGGAATAAAGAACCTTCGGAATTACGAAGTGTAACCGTATTCTTCAAGCTATGGAAGGTGATTTCTTACATTTATTTTTGTTAAAGGGGGGATCACCTCTAGCCCCTGGCTACTTCCCTTCCCTATGAGCTACTGTCAAGTAAGTCTTTATATATAGGTGGTTGAATAAAACATTTTAAAGACATCTAAAAAAATTAACATAAAACATACAATCTACATGAATGCTAAATATACAAATAATACCTATCTCTCATTTCCCGATTACCAAAATACGTATGTTCAGTATAGCCTTGCAACAATTTTCTCTACTCCACATACACCTCCATCGATGGGTAACATTAATCCCTTTATACACTTTCATTGATGAGTAATGCTCCCGATTATAGGTTATGATTGGCATACATGTACAAATAGTAATAACGATATCAATGCTGGATACATAATTTGGCAGTTACATGTATGTCCAACGTGCACAGTCGATTGTCACATACACCTACATGTATTAGTGTACTAACATGTATGCGTCAAATTCATACTTAAGTTGCATCAATTTCAATAGAATTCTACATTGTGAACTCTCAATGCACACACATATATTGTTTCATTGCTTTTTTAATTACTGGATCATCTGAATAAATGGATGTTATTTCATGGTTGCCAATACATGTACCACCTTTGAAAATAATTTGGCAGATATGGGTTTTATGAAATGATGAAAAGGGGGGGGGGAGCTACCAAACTCCCCCAAAAACATTTATTTGTACTTAGTCACAAAAGAAGATGCAAAGGAAAGTGAGAGCTCTGTCTTTCTTGCAGGGATTACACACTCGGGTTTATTTTCATCGCTAATCCTAAATGTCCCCATAGAGGAAGTGATGAGAGGAATGCAGGCACGCCACTGTGAAAAACACAACACCTTTTTGGTGGGATTTCTGGTTAAAGACTACAAGGGTGTTGCAACAAAATATTTATGAACAACTTTTTTAAAAAAATATTTGCAATCAAATGCAAATTTACAAGTGACAGATTAATTTCACAGCAAAAAATTAAATTGTTTTGCTGTAGTTGAAGTTAATCTGTCAAAAAGTATAAATTGTATACGTTCGGATGCAAGATGCAGACAATACATCTATTGCAAATTTGCAATCAATCAAAAGACTTCTGATTGATTTAATGACCTATAATGGACTTGCAATCGATGGCAAATTGAGTTTCTTGCGACACATGCTTTGGTATAAGGGTGCCTGAGTTGATTATCAGTAGCTTCATGCTAGAGTTTGAAAATTTAAAAAGATTACAGGGGGTGTTTCATAAAGTTGTTCGTAAGTTAAGAACGACTGGTAAACCTTTCTTCCGCCAATGAACATTCTGGTGTATACCATTTACCACAAGGAAGGATCACCAGTCGTTCTTAAAGTCGCTCTTAACTTACGGACAGCTTTATGAAACGGCCCCGGGTCTAAGGTAACACCAAAGCAAATATTAATTTATGGTTGAACATGATCATAGAATGTTGATAAAGAAAGAAACTGCATGAGAATGAAGTGGTGCCATTAATATAAAAACCAATTGCTCTCTACTGGATTGAGTCTGTGGCTGCTTTTGCTGTAATAGTGCATACCGTCACCATAGATATATTGCTGAATAAAAAAAATGCACCTTCAAATAGATGTTGTAGAATGGCAACACTGGCAATCCATAGATTATTGCTGTTGCACTGGTGGTGGGGGCTGATTTTGTTGCTGCTATTGCTGCCCATCCGATGCTGCTGGTGGTTGCTCAGCTGGTGGGTGGCGTGGCTGATCTGCGGGGGGTTGCGCGGGTTGCTGGTTTGAGAGTGGTATACTGCCTGGCGGATCGTGCCGAACTTGTTGTGAGCCTCCTTCGAATCGTATCTGCAAATTAGACATTTTCAGAGAAATACACATTTAATTATAATGATAATAATAATAATATTATGCAACATTGATACAGCGCTTAACACAATGTTTCTAAGCGCTGAATACTATTATTACATTACATTCGGGGCTTATTGCAGAGCGAGCTGCATTTGAAAGAAACAACTGGTGGAGGGATGTGGACATAAAACTCTCAAACTATTTGTAGTCTTAAAAATGTATGCAGGATACAATATTAAACCCAGTGCGTGTATGGTTTGATATCATAAGCAGGAATTTCTTGTCATGGTGGGGTAGAGGTGAGACGAAGACAAGCCTATATCATCTGTTACTTGTGCGTGCAGTTTTGAAACGTTGTTCACCTAATCTAAACTCTAGATTTCACAATACTCAGAAATTTCAAAAATCTTGTCTTGTACCTTGATGGGAAAAGTGTGATCTTGACCCGATTAAAACTTACCACATATCAAGAGTGGCATTGTGAGAAAATACATAATTTCATCTTCATGATGATATAAATATCATCAATGAGGATCCAATAAAAAGTTTCGCACAATTTGCACGAGAAACAGGAAGAAAATTCAGTATTAAGGCACCTTTCAGGCCTGAAATTCACTTTGTTTTAAATATGGATAATACAAATGAAATTCATGACCAATATAAAAGAGAAACACTTTATACTCTGTCCAATGATGCAATAATATTTATTTAATTTTGAGTTGAAGATAATAAGTGATTACATTCTTAGGAAAAAAAGGTCTTGCAATTAATAAGATTTTGGAGGGAGGAGGATTCAGCCAAGAGAGAATTTGGATTAATCTGGCTTATTTGCTCAATAGCATTGGGAACTGCACTCTGTGTATGTTTGGTCATGGAGATCCACACATTCATACATGCATGTACAACATACATGTACATTTTGAAAATGCACATTATACCACACACTTTTTACACTGTACACATTGGCATGCTTTTATCACAATATTTCACATCAAGTAATGAATTTTATATGTATCCATTTTCACATTAAAGAAACCTTTTCCCCTGGGGAAAACCAATGGTTATATCTAGTTTGAAAATTAGAAGAAAATATGGTTACGAATACAGTAAATGTGTATTCAATAAAGGAGGAACCTACATGTACTGTTTAGAAGATTCATATATAATGTAGTGTACACGTATTAAAAGCTGTTTGTAACATTATGGAGAACTGAAACACAATTTTCACAAGTCTACATGTATTTGGTGTTAAATCATATACATCACACATGTATTCAAGCATTTTGTTTGCCATTGGCCACAGTTGATATCAGACCATTTTATATAAAAAAGTCTTATTTTTACAATCCTCTGAATAGAAAATTCAACTTCTTTCAATTTCAATATCAAAGGGTTTGTGCATCTCTTTAAAAATGAAATAGGGAAATTTTGGATATATACATGTATCTTTATAGCATATTAAGGAAATGTCACCTGTCATGTATGAAGTTGTGCATAACCCACAAACAGCTTTATAAAACGGGCCCAGATATACAGTGTACTGAGGAAGCATACCGGGCCCCGTTACACAAAGGTTAGCGATTAATTGCTAATTTGAAAGAACGAATCTGATTGGTCTCTAGTTTACTGAGCATGATGCACATGCAACGATGATCTCGATAGGCCATTTCATTTTGCAAAATCGTGAACCTTTGGGTAACGGAACCCAGAAGGACTTGGGGTTACAGGTAGACAAATATTGATACACGTTACAAAAATTCATAATCGCTGTGCTAAAACAATTTATACAAACATACTGACAGCACATGATTCAATATCAAAGGAATTTAACGTGTACATGTAATTTCAGGGGCAGCACCAAGGTTGTAGTCTGCAGGCACAGACCTTTGGTTTTTGCAATTTGCATCTATAGTGCATAATGCAGAGTCTGAAGTAGTGAGACTAGATTCACTATGTACTGTGGCTGCCTCTGCACACACAGAGTTCCGCATCTAGTCTTCACTCTAGACATGGTATAATTGGCTAAAGTGTCAAGTATGAGTCTGTGCTTGCAGACTATAGTACCAGGGAAGTTTGATAGTAAGGGGGGGGGAGGACTGACCAAAAATTGACAATTATTCTCTTTTTTTTTCTTTATATATTTATATACAAGTTAATATACAAACACAACTCGCTTTATACAGAACTGCCTACATACAGTACATGTTATAACAAAAAAAAACTTATGCACTAATGAATAATAAACTGACAATTATTCTCTATTTAACAACGGGAACGTGTACATGTAGTAACAAAATCCAGACTTCTCTTCTTTTTTTCAATCTCTGTTCATCTCCCTTCACTTTTCCCTCTATTCTTGTTCTTTTCTTTCACTACTTTACATATTAATGTACAAGACTATAAACATGGGGGAAGTGGACACCCAGACGCCCCGTCCCCCTGTCGCATCACCTTGGTAATGTATCACTAGTGACAAAGACAACATAAAATCAAGTTCAGAGAAGCAAGCATATGTGCATGTGCATGCTATCCATGATACAGTGTAGGTTCGGTGGGGGGAGGCAAAATGACCCCATCAACATTTTTCATTAATCTGTGACATGGAAGGTTTTAGCCATATAATTTCATGAACTTTTTCCATCCTTAATCAAGCAAGCTTTTTAGACGAAATTTTCAAAACCTCGGTACATGGCTTCAATGGACACACATGAAGCAAAAAAAGAAAATAAGTTAGCAAGTCCAGAAGATGATAATATAAATAAATATATGACATAATATTTGAATAGTAGATTAATTACCCATCACGTTTTATAAAAGGGATAGTATTTGATATGCTTCAAAAAATATATATATATATCACATTGAACATACTGGGTACATTTTACTCTTGTTTTTACCTGTGCTCTAATAGCAAAAAATGAAGGCTGAAAAATTCCAATCTAGTATCTCAACTTCTGAACGTATTACATGTAAAATGCATATTGGAAAACAATAAAATCTTGAAAACGGGCGATAACAAAAGTATTAACTTTTACACAAATGTATGATGCATGTAATCCAGTGATTGGTATTAATTCATCAATATACAATAAAGCATGTTTATCACACAGAATCATCAGTTAAAGTCTATTAATATTCTGTT
This sequence comes from Lytechinus pictus, assembly GCF_037042905.1. NCBI lineage: Eukaryota > Metazoa > Echinodermata > Echinoidea > Temnopleuroida > Toxopneustidae > Lytechinus > Lytechinus pictus. The sequence continues at coordinate 7,830,320 of NC_087253.1, forward strand.
CTATATCATGCATATGAGCATTTTCACGGTAACTGACATTACACGGCACAATGTTTTCACACCTTTCATTGTGTGTATCTCTAAAACAACAAATGATGGGAGTTTGCTTTTGATAGAGTTAATAAAGTGAACCTTGCTGTATACTCTGATACTAAGTTTTTCTATGTAACCACATTTTTTTACGCATCAGCAAGCAAAAATGTGTCGGTAACTGACATTACGAAAAAGGACATGCAATTTTAGGGTGTTCATTAAAATTGAAATATCTCATGTCCCTGAGTAGATAGAGTTATAATTTGAATATGTAAATATACCTCCGTTACTAGGTTAAGATGTGTCAAAATATTACACAATTCGTTTTTGTCTTTTGGGGGCTATGATAATTTTTTTCGCAACCATGCTGGTAACTGACATTACGGTACATGACATTACACTTAATTTGCCATAGAGATAACACATGGAAGTCAAATGTGTGGAATCATTGCATTGTATCTTCTGTGCAGGGCTTCACATGAAAGTGAGCTTGGTGTGGAAGTATACCCGAGTTTCTAGGAACATTTCAATGAAAAAACTTTTTCTTTTTCTTCATTCCTTTCTTTGATTTGAACATTTTTATCATTACTTATCGGTAACTGACAATACACATTAACATTTACCAGTGCTATATGATTTTCAAAGGCATAATTTTCTTGGTACTTATATGTGAGGCTTTTTAAAATCATAAAAGTTTCATAATACTTCACATTTTTAATTATCAAAAGATAAGAAATGTATGTTTTACTTTCTCGGGGGGGGGGGGTCATAGCAGCTACATGTTTTCCTATAGTAATTTAATATTGCATTGACTGTACACATGGATTTTTCTGATACACCCATAATATATTCATCAGTTTTATATTGACTTTTTAAACCTTTTCCTTCTCCAACCTCCCCTCCCCTCCCCTCAAAAAAGGCAAAATGAATAAGGGTCTCCTCCCCTAGGCTACACGTACCCCTCCCCCGAATCTCATGCAGCCATGTAGTTTTATTGATTTCTATTCTGGTCAGTGCAAGCAATGCTTGTTCATATCTGTCGGATTTCTATTCTCTTCATAATTTGTTTAATAATTTTCTTTGCTAATTTCTTTTTTAAGCTGTCAACAAAAAATAAACTTCAGCTTCTAAACTGAAACTGAACTATTTGTAAATTAGAAAAAAAAAACAACACAGTTTTAGTAGATCCAATACAATAGCAAGCTCCTTCTGGTGTGACTTTAAAAGTGAAAGACTTGAATAACAAGTATACAATATTTCTTCACCATAAAATTGACCACATATTTGCATTTCAATATTGGTAACCAACGTTTTATCGTGGTAACTGACATTACATATCGGTAACTGACATTACATTTTCCACTTGGTAACTGACATTACATATATTCAATGGTACCCTATGGCTTCATTGTTAATTGGTAATCTTTAATTTTGGTGTAGAAGGGAGGGGTGTTACCTAGAGAGGAAATCTACCAAGTTTCATGTAATATATCCTCTTTTCCAGGAAATGAGAAAAAAAAGTTCATGTTTTCGGTAACTGACATTACATACCACATCACATATTTCATCAATGTCTTTTTATCAGATGAATGAATTACTGGTGTTTCTTTCTGTGGGATTTTAAAAAGTGTTATAATAGCAAGCTAAATCACAGGCGAAAACATCATGATCAAACCTGTTCTTTAAAAATCTGTCAAAACAAATTATGTATCAATATACTATTTTCAACACTAATTTGTATCCATACTTTGGCAGCCATTTTGAAATAAAAAATGGCTGCCAGAGTCGGAAAAAAATTTTGTCTCAGGAACTTCAGGTCTTGTATTCTTAAAAAACATAAAGCATTTGACATGAATATCAACTTGATTTTTTTGCCTCTGTGTCCATCTGTGGTGAAAATGCCCATATCAAATTTTAAGTAAGAGCAGCCATGTGTATTTTAAATACATAGTTAAAAAGAGACTGTGATACAGGAATGCTCCCTCCCTCCCCCTCCTTCCCTCCCCCCTCCCTCCCTTCCCCTCCCTCCCTCCTTCCTTCCTTCCTTCTTTCCTTTCATTCATTCAATTTCTGTTCTTAAAACAAAGACTAAGGCCTCCCTTAAACCTGACCCATACCACACGGCTGAGCACAAACTAGCCGGTGCAAATACCTTGTAATAAATTGCCAAAAATAAAAAGAATTTGAAAAGTATTTACCTTATTATCTCCTTGTGCTAGACCATCTTGGACCTGATGAGCTTGGGCCTAAAGGATAGTTCAAAAGAAAAAATGGAATGCAATATTGGCATACATACTCTTTGTCAAGACCTCAAAATGGCAATAGTCATTCTTGTTTAGCTACCAAAATTGTGAAAATATGATGAATGCAGTTAGAATGCAAATAATAATGTGTACTGGTAGAAGAGTTTTTGCAATAAAAAGGAAATTGTGCACCTAAAAGAGCATTGGGTTTATAAAGAAGAAGAGCTTGTGCAATGGAAAATCAAACTGTGCACCTGAAGAGAGCATCAGGCACAAGAGTTTGTGCAATGGAAAAGGAAATTGTGCACCTTAAGGCCAGTATTCTGAACTCGGGTTGAATTAAAACTCTGGTTTAAATATGGAAAGCCAATAGTGGCATAAATCTTTACCACTGGTATTTCAATGTATCAGCTTATTTTTCTCTCAAATCATTCTTCACTGTTTCAGAAGGATAAACAAGATAGCTTTCTTCACCTTTCATGAGTTAGGAAAGAGCTGTTTATGTTTCTTAAACATAAGAAACATACAATATAAGTAAAATTTTGACAATTTTGGCTTTCCATAATTTAAACACAGAGTTAGACCATGGTCTAACTTAAACCTGACTTCAGAATACGGGCGAAAGAGAGCGTCGGGCACAATAAGTGGATTAGTCTTCTGACTTTGAACAGAGGCTCGTGAGTTCGAATCCCAGCCTTGGCGTAATTTCCTTCAGCAAGAAATTTATCCACATTGTGCTGCACTCAACCCAGATGAGGTGAATAGGTACCCGGAGGGATTAATTCCTTGAATGAATGAGCGCCGAAAGGCAGCTCAAGCTAAAGCCAGGGTAATAATAATAACAACGCGCCTCGGAATAGAATATTTCTAGATAGATGGCGCTATATAAATGCCTATATAGCGCCATGTATCTAGAAATATCATTAAGATATCTCACCTGGTTCATTTGAACTGTATCTTGCCCAGGAGACTGCCTAACTCTAACAAAGTTATCTCCAGCTTCGGCCATCTTGGCCTTGGTTTCTTCTAATGTTCTCCTCAACTCGTCCTGGTACTTCTCTAAATCCTGTTCTGTAAATTGTGATTCTTGATTAATATCCTGGAATTTAAGAAAAATTATAAAATGCAGAATTACAATGGAGGAATGGAGGATGTATTGGAAGCCAAGTTGAGCCCCAACATTAAAGGAGAAGTCCATCCCAACACAAAGTTTGTCTGAATGAAAAGATAAAACGGCCTCATGCAGAAAATTCCATCAAAATCAATGCAAAATGAAAAAGTTACATGTATGACATTTTGAAATTTCACATATTTTTCACCAAACAAAACTGTTTGCACAAAACAGTGATATGCCAACGAGAGTCAATGATGCCCCTCAATATTTATTTCCCCTTTTTTACTCATTTGAACTGTACATGTGCAATACATATACTTTGTTTATTGACTGATTGATTTATTAATTTTTTTGTAGATATGACAAAAGGAGACTACTGAAACACATTTGGTTATATAGTGATGGCAATTCCACATGTTCAGGGAGAAATCAAACTTACTTTCACATCATCTGTCGAATCATTTCAAATACATCTGAAAACACTTATTTTTGTTGTAGTGTAATTATAATAATGGAGAGTTATTTGTATATGTAAAGTGCATAGAGCAGTTTTTATTGATTATGCACTATATAATCATTAATTTATTATAATTGTTATTATCATTATTATTATTAATATTATTATTATCATTATTATCATTATTATCATTATAAAGTTAATCTTTTTCCTTTCTTGACATCCATGTGACTCTCCTTATCCTATTGTTTGTATATGATGTTTATATGTTTGATTATGCCAAATAAATCAGAATAATAATTATAATTTCACATATGATAAATGACCCCCCCCCCCAAAAAAAAAATAATAATAATAATAATAATAATGAAATAAAAAAAATAATGGGTATGTCACCAGCTCCATCCTCAGCATACTGACCGAGATCACGTACATATACATGTACCTTAATGGAAAAATCTTAAAATGTCTGTTTTATTATTTTACATCAAATTTGTATGCCAGAGTTGATTTTTTTTCTTTCTTCCTCACTCTCTTTGAATTCAAATCAAGTTTTTACTGTGGTGTACTTCCTCCTTAAAAGTTGATTTGAGAAAATTTCATGGATAAACAGTATCACACCAAAAACAATCATTATTATTCTTTCTTTTTTTTGATAATGTCCTTGCCTTAAAAATTGTAATTATGTCTAAACGTTTATTGTGCTGGCTGAGGTACCAGTTTTTGTTAAAGATAAATGTATGTGAAATTAATGAACAGGTTTTGTGGAAACTGGTCTTACCTGCCATTCTTCGTCTTCATCAAAGTCTGACGCCGCTGCTGCCTCCATGAATTCCTCTAAACTGACCATCTTATCTTTGTTGCCATCAATCTGGTCAATACACAAAAACAAACAAGGTATTCAATTTTAAGATGCTTTCTTAATCTCTTGACAAGGGTTCTCTAACTCCTATACTACTGAAATTACACAAATTGATCGTTAAGGAGCCAATTCAAAACAGCAGTTACAATGAGCTTTCGGTAACGAAACACGAAGCCCAGTTGCTTCGAATTTATCTGAAATTTGCTACAGCCATCATGGTAAAAATAATCCGTGCTCAACATTTCTGGGATGAAAGATGACATCATTTTAATGAATGGATTTTATATAGCAAAACCTAATTACCTGTTTTAAATAAATGAACTGGGCCCCGTCTTACGAAGAATTGCGATTGATCCAATCAATCGAAACTATGGAAAGCCAGCAAAGTTAACATATAAAATGCATGTTCATTTTTTAAAAAGTTCTAGATATGAATGTATATCTCTAACTTCTGATTTCTTGACAATTTGGTGTGTTCTCCTTTGTTTACAAAGGACATTTTGCAAATGTCCTGTAGAAAACATTATGACACTGATGGCTTTCCATAGAGTAACGACTGATTGGATCAATCGTAACTCTTTGTAAGACGAGGCCCTGGTGTACATGTATTGTAGAAATATGAAAGTTAGCATACATGTACATGTATAATACATGTACATGTATAATACATGTATGTATGCATGCCTGCCTTGCCTGGGTGCCATTTCATAGTGTTGTCCGTCAGTTACAAATGACTTAATGCACGACTGGTGATCGTTTCTTGTGCTAAATGAAATTCCTATAGAGTACCGAAGCGATGACGTCAGTTGCCATGGTGTCATGGCGGCCTGGTTCTGAACAAATGAACCCGCCGAAAGCGGCCGAATGAAAGCGTGTTTCTCATATACCTATTTTTCGGACAAGCCAAAGTCATACAAATGTGTACAGACGATCGTCAGCTGCGACTGTTTAGAACCAGCCCGCCATGACACTATGGCAACCGACGTCACACTTCGGTACTCTAAAGAGCTGAAAATAGCACACACAAGAATATGTTCCAGTGGTCCGTAAAGTCTTGCGCCACTTCATTAACAGCTTCATGAAACACGACCCCGCTCTTGACTTTACAATCAAAGGCGATTCTACAGAAAAATTCAGCACCAGTTCACACGGAAACCATGCCCATTTCCTTTTTTTTTTTTACGTCCAGGCAAGTTCCAAAATGATGCCCACTTCATTTCAAATCATTTCAACCACTTTCTGGCATCAGTGGTCTCTTCACAGCTACTTTTTTAATTATTGTTTATATTTATTATATATCATTTTTGACATTTGTCTCCCCTGAATTTACCAGCACCACCACCCCCCCCCCCCCCTTTGCCCCTACCCTTGCACATAGCTGCCTTACACAATGATTTTAACTAAAAATCTACTTTATGGCCCGTATTCTGAAGTCAGGTTTAACTTTATAGACCGCGGTCTAACTCTGTGCTAAAATTATGGGGAGCCAAAAGTTCAAAAATTCTGTTCATATTGTATATTTCTTATGTTTACTTTTTTGTTTCCTTTTGCTTTCATAATGAAGAAGAATCCTTCAGTTATCATTCCCAGACAATGATGAACAGTTCGAGTGTCATATGAGGTAATAAACTGAATGTGAACTGTTAAGAATTTGTGCTCGAATTGGCTTTCAATAGTTAAACCACAACTTTAAACCGGGGTTTAATTTAAACCCAAGTTCAGAATACAGGCCTATGACTCCAAATATCAGCAGAATGTTACATAAAGCAGTTTCCACTAAAGTCACACATAAGGTGGTTTCAGACCGCCTCGAAGTTCGTCAGTTCCAGGTATTCTCTATTTACCCCGATCAGAAAATACCAGGTATTTTGGTAATGTGAAAGCAAACTACGCGTAATTTCCCCGAAAGAAAATACCCGCTAAATAGTAGGTACTTGGCGAAATTACGAGAACTTTCGCGGGAATTTTTCCAAGGTCGCAGGTATTTTGGCAATGTGAAAGCAATTTACGGGAACTTTTAGCCCAGCGTGTCGTTGGGCGCGGGCGCCGTGGGTGGCTGCTGGGCTAGTGGTTTTGAATCTCGCGCCTTGCCTGCTTATAAGACCATACTGCGCATGCTCCTAACTTCAGGAATTTATCCCGAAGGATTTGTTTCGGGCGGTGTGAATGCAAGAATAATTAATGGGTATTTTTTAGCCTGAAAATGTTCTCGTAATTTAACGGGGATTCTCGTGATCGAGGCGGTTTGAAACCGCCTATACATGTATAAAAATTGACTACGGTGCCGCAAAGAGTTACATGTACATGTTAATACTGGAATAAATGCACAAGTAAAAGCACCATTACTTTCATGCACATTATCATCAAAATATAAATCACAACGAGGGAGCACAGAGGCAGCAAATAATACAATAATTAAATCAACCTTCGTGTTAGAAAGTAAACATATTAGGGGAATATTATAGTTTGTTGATGATACTTCCATGCAATTTTGTTTGTGATTTTTTTTTTCCTTCATCCAGACTGTGACAAAGAAAGTGTTATTTTTTTGTTTTGTTTTTAGTTTCAATTCTGAAATATTATCAAAACTTGCTGTTGATCTTTTTTTTAACATTTTAAATTAGATGCAGTCCTGTTTATCAGCACTTTATCATGGTCATGCATTTCTGCATCAGTAAATATAATCATATCCATGGGTTATGTTATCAAAAATTTTACATTCACTGATCAAAAGCAATGTAATGGAAGAAAACAAAATATAAATAACTAATACTGATAACATCTTGAGATTACACATGCATGAAATAATGTGTTTCACACAATCCTGTATTCACAATGTTAAATCTATTAAAAACAGAAATTTTCTATTTTATCATGAAACTCTGTGATTGATTTTTGTAATTGAAGAACCAAATATTATTTAATCATTAATTTATCCAACGTCATAACTCAACATGTTAAGGAGTCAAATGAAAGGGGTGCTACCAAAACAGCCATGAACATGCAATGAAGGCTTTTTCCCCATTGCTGATGGCAAAACAAATATCTAACACTAATGACTTGAATTGTAATAATTTACTTCCAAGGTATTAAATTTAAAAAGATTGGTGACTGGTTCTTTGCAAGGTCAAATCCTCCCCTCACAGAATTTTCAATCTTGCTGATATCAAGTTTACTGTATCAAGCTAGCGGCTACCAAGTGGATAGCTCAATAAAAGGCAGGTCAAGAAATAATCACAATCAAGCACGTACAATAATCTTTGCTGGCTTGTGATCACTTAATGTATTAGTAATTGCTTAAAGGTAGTTACTAGCTCGCAGCATGCTTAAATTTCTGTAAGGGTATACCCAAGTTTTAAACAGGTCAATCTGCCTATTTATTAAGTTGGATCTCAAAGTACCATTTCATCAATGTTAATAATTCTTTGATTTTTCTCTAAATACATGTATGTATATTCAGGGTAGCCATGTTTAAGCTGTGGTAATCGTATGTATTACTAACAGGCTTAGAAACATTGCATTAAACATTTTAAATGTTGCATATCATTATCATTCAACTTGTTGTTGGGGGTGGAGTGGGCCTATAGGACAAATCAGGTGCAAAAGGGATGAAAAGTTAATTTGAATAGATACCTGATTGACAACATGTTCCCTCATGCGGGACAATTCCTCAAACTTTTCCTGAACGTCCGCATTTTTCTTGCCCTGGTAGATTTTTTCCACCTGGTGTTAATAGTGTGAGTGTGCGTTATGCATGTGTGTGTTGGTGGGTGAGGCGATGGAGTGTGCGGAGCCAAAGGCAGGCAAATAATATGCGGAAGAATGGAAAGGGGGCATAGAGTCAAAGAGAAGGACAGAGATACAGACAGATAGAAAAAGAAGTGAAAAATAAAGAAAAGAAAATAGAGAAATTCAGAGACAGATTGAGAGGCAGTGAAGAGAAGGGGAGGCGATGGGAAGGGGAGGCGATGAAGGGAGGGAGGGGAAGGAGGGAGGGAGGGAAGGAGGAGAGAGGGGGAGGGCGACGTAGGGGAGGGGAAGGGAGAGGGAGGAGGGAGGGAGGGAGGGTTGCAAGAGGAGGGGGCGGGAGTGGAGGGAGAGAAAAGGTTCAGAGGCATGGAGCAAGAACACAGAGATAGACAGATCGACGTTGGGGAGGGGAAAAGAGAGAAAAATAAGATATACATGTAGATTCATGAAGAAAATGATAAAAGCATGGAGAGAGATGCGTAGAGGCAGACACAGAATGGAGAGGCCATAAAAGGACAGACAGGGGCAAAGAGTTTGAACAAGTAAAATAAGAAGGTAAAGAAAGCATCAGATGTGTAGGTATAGAGAAGAAACACACACAGAGATAGTGACAAATGAAGATATAGAAAAAAATAATTGGACAAAAGATAGATTGAAAGGCAGGTATATATGATACACAGGAAGATGAATAGAGAGAACAAGAGATACGCATGTAGGATGAGAGACAAATTGAGGGGAGGGGGAGAGAGAGCATGGAAGATAGAGAGTACAAGCAAAAGAGAGCATGAGAGAGAGAGAGAGAGAGAGAGAGAGAGAGAGAAAGAATGGAACATAAAGGAAGTGAGCAAGCAGGCAAATAAAGAATCAGATCCAGAGAAAGAAAATATATCAGGCAAGCAGAAACGGAAGCAAGAAGATTTAAGGTACAAAGAAAAGATAGAAGATAGAGAATGCACGAAAGGAGGATTGAGAAAGAAAAAGAGTGAAAGAGAAAAAAGATAAGAGAGAGAGAGAGAGAGAAAGGAGTAGAAAGGGTTGTGTTGCCGTGCATGTTAATAATCAAAGCAAAGGGAATGAAGAAAGAGAAAATAAAACATGATTAACAATCTAAATGCTGACAATTACGGATGGAAACTGACTCTCTGTTACAACGCAGCCAGAATCATGATCAATAAAAATCTATCACCTTACCTCGTTCATAACATGTTCTCGCATACGAGCGATCTCCTCCATTAATTCCTCCTCTTTATCCTCATCGTAACCATAAACCTTGGCCGCCTGCTCGGTAACACAGGCATTCAATATTACATGTATATGTTTATAAAACGACATAACAAATCAAACTGCATAAATCTTTAACAGTGCCTGCTTAGCAACACAGACATTATCAAATAATATTACATGCTTATCAAACAATATTGACATTATTCACACTGTATCTTAGCTGCCTGCTTGGCTACACAGGCATTATCAAATATTATTACATGTTTATCAAACTGCATAAATCTTAGCTGCCTGCTTGGCAACACAGGCGTTATCAAATGATATTACATGTTTATAAAACAATATTAACATTTATCAAACTGCATAATATTAATAAAATCTTAGCTGTCTGCTTGGCAACACAGGCATTATAAAATAATATTATATGATTATCAACCAATATTAACATTATTCACACTGTATCTTAGCTGCCTGCTTGGCTACACAGGCATTATAAAATAATATTATATGATTATCAACCAATATTAACATTATTCACACTGTATCTTAGCTGCCTGCTTGGCTACACAGGCATTATAAAATAATATTATATGATTATCAACCAATATTAACATTATTCACACTGTATCTTAGCTGCCTGCTTGGCTACACAGGCGTTATCAAATAATATTATATGATTATCAACCAATATTAACATTATTCACACTGTATCTTAGCTGCCTGCTTGGCTACACAGGCATTATAAAATAATATTATATGATTATCAACCAATATATTAACATTATTCACACTGTATCTTAGCTGCCTGCTTGGCTACACAGGCATTATAAAATAATATTATATGATTATCAACCAATATTAACATTATTCACACTGTATCTTAGCTGCCTGCTTGGCTACACAGGCATTATAAAATAATATTATATGATTATCAACCAATATTAACATTATTCACACTGTATCTTAGCTGCCTGCTTGGCTACACAGGCATTATCAAATAATATTACATGCTTATCAAACAATATTAACGTTTATCAAAATGTAAAAATCTTTGCTGCCTGCTTGGCACAACAGGCATTATCATATAATATGACTTCTTCATCTAACAAACTAGAAATCTTGGCTGCCTGCTCGACTAAACATGCATGATATCACGAGTTCATCAAACAATAAGAAACTCTATTATTGTCACTGTTTCCACACGCCCGTATAAACATGCATTTGGATTAGACTGTTCGAATGAATTTCACATATTGTTGTGATTTGACTATCATCATTGCATACTTGACAGCTCTGATTTAATTTGAAGAGAGAAATATAATGTTTCTTTTTGGTATATTGATAGTTTGCAAATTACAATTATCATCATTAATATGCAGGTATTAAATTATTTCAAGGTCACCAAGGCAACAGCTTTGAATGTCCTTGTGATGGCCTTAACGACCCTCTCATTTACAACCTTCAATACATGTATGTTCCAATATGTGATTTAATAAGAGAAATGAGCCCTATAGGAAAGAGACCTACATGTACCCCCCAAAATATTGAAATTTCAGGACTGAATGCCCCAGCAACAATAAGCAATACTTCTAATAAAAATATTTCAAACCTCTTTTATGAAGAGAGCCTCTAGTTCAAACTCGTCAAGAAAGCCGTCGCTGTTTGAGTCGTGTAAAAAGAAGAACGTTTTAGGGTTGAAATCTTTCTTGTCTAAATGATCGGTGTTCTCCCAAACCTCTTCCAATTGCTTTTTGCTTCCCTGAAAAATAAAAAAAAATTGATATGAATTAGACTTACATGTATGTATACACTTTAACACAATAATACTGTACGTATTAAGGCCACCGCACACCTTACGACTGCTCGCGATCCGATTTTGGAACAAATCGCATTTTGCTCATTTTCTGAAAGTGTGAATGGAACATATCGTTTTATTTGAGGTTAAAAGTAATTGAAAGAATACTAATATAACCATTTTGAAAGATTGCAAGCCTTTATTTCGGAGTAAAGGCCAATTTAGTTTCAAATCGTAGCCAATCGTACGACTGCTATGACGTCATTACGACTAGATATTAAATTCGCTTTTATTCGAAGAAGGATGATAGCATAGTCACATATTTGAACATAGATATTCGTACGATGATTTAGAACATTACACAGTAAGATATTCCTAGTCTCAATGTTAGCATCAAATCCTGCTACATTTTATTCTGAAATCAGGTCGCAGACCAATCGTAAGGTGTGCGGTCGCCTTTACAATTCATAACATCATGACTATTATCATATAACATGTAGTAGGCCTAATATGTAGTTATCAAATGTTCCGTGTCATGTATTAATGTTGTAGGTTGAATTGTTTGTCTGTCTAAATGATCCATATTTCTACACATCCTCAAATTGCTTTTTGCTTCCCTGAAAAAGTTATAAGAAATTGTGAGAAATTATATGAATTATATACAGTTCTGCTCAAAAGATACATGAACCCCACCACAAAATGCACTTCTTTATGCCGAGTGTTGAATGTAGACAATGAAAGTACAGTCCATGTACAATGTTTGGCGAACCCAGAGAAGCAAACTTTATTGAATATAATATTTTCTCACCCGACTTCTCAATTAAATGTCTAAAATATGACAGAACTTGAACACTTGAAATATGTTCATTTTCTGGTGTGGTTCACTAACTTTTGAGCACCACTGTAGATGTACATATGAAGAGTTTAGTTGCAAAAGGAGTTAGGTCCACTATGGACCATTCCGAGAAAAATCATGTTTTTTAAGACTCACTTTTTACAATATTCTTATGAGAAACTAAATTGTCATGATGTACTACCCTATCATGTGCACATAAAATTGGGTATAAAAGAAATCTACCTGTCTTCAATTTTTTTTTATATATTTAAAAAAAAATTATCATTGTGGACCTAACCCCTTTTGCAAGTAAACTGAAATGAATCCAATCTCTTTTGATTTTTGATTTTTCTTTGCCACTTCCATTCACGTTTTAATGTGAATTTTAAATTTTCTTTGGTATCATCAGAGTGACTAAAAATTTAGAGGTTTAGAGACAGAAAACAATAAATTTTATGAAAAATGGACCTCACCTCTTTTGACAAATGAATTCTTCAGAAGAGTTTGGTTGCAAAAGGGGTTATGTCCACTCCAAGAAAATCATTTTTTTAATTCTCCCATATTGCAATATTCATATGCGAATCTGAATTTTCAAGATACCTACCATGAGAACATAAAATTGGGAATAAGAAAATCTCCCTGTCTTCATATTTTTTAAGATATTCTTTTCCAAAAAAATTATGTGTGAACCTAACCCCTTTTGCAACTAAACTGAAATGGACCTAACCCCTTTTGAAAAAAAAGTGATTTTTCTTTGCCATTTTAGTTCACTTTTTAATAGGAATTTCAACTTTTCTTTGTTATCACCTTATAGAGCTACTAAATTTTTTTACATTGAGACATAAAAATCAAATTTGATGAAAAATGGACCTAACCCCTTTTGCAAGTGAGCTCTTCATATACATGTGCTATTATATACTATTGTATGATCAGGACAATAGTGCATACTATACTTTATATTTATAACATTGTCATTATTAATATAATCTAAAATATGTCCTTAGTGTTTTTCGGTGACAATTGAATAAAGGAATTAATAGCATTTTCTCTTTCAGTTTAGTTATTGCATTTATAATCTATATATTGAGGGTATAGTTCTTACCGGATGGTTGAGCTTAGCATGTTGTTTCATTTGTTTCCTTTCCTCTTCGTACTTCCTCCTTGCCTCAGCTCTTTCTTCTTCGTTCATCATCTTCATCTCGTTTCTCCTCTTTAGTTCTTTCTCCATCTCGTATCGTTTGAACTCTTTCCTCCTCTCACGGTCATTCTCCTCCAGATCTTTGGTCGCCTTGGATACAGAAGAAGCAGTCAGTCAATAATTATTATCATCATTATTATCATCATCATTATCATCATCATCAACATCATAATCATCATCATCTTCATCATCATTATCATTATCATCATCATAATCATCAATCATCATCATCAAGATCATCTTCAGCATCAATTATTTTATTGCTATCAGCATCATCATCGCAATCGACATCATCATCCTTGTCATCATCAGCAGCATCACCATCATCAGCAGCAGCAACATCTTCAGCATCAACTATAAATTAATTTTACTATTGGTATTATCAGCATCATCACAATCATCATCATAAAGCACCATTATCATCATCATCATCATCATCAGTATCATCATTATTACTGTTAATCATTATTCATTTGGCATTTAAAAAAAATAATAATACAATTTTGACAGATATACATGTAAGAAGGAGAAATTTAATAGTCAATACAGCAATTCCCGGTTACCAGTTTTTACAGTTCTTCTTTCCAATCAAATTTTGCACTATAAAGAGAAGTAATTAAATCACATTTGATTCTATCTTGTGTAACAGAGAGTTGCGATTGATCCGATCAATCACAACTATGGACGGCCAGCAATGTCAACATCTGTTTTGCATGTTTGTTCAAAATATTTTCTAACTATGATGTATATTCATGCATTCATTGTTTTCATGAAAATTCACTGTGCTTCTCTTTGTTTACAAAGGACATTGTGCAAATATCCTGCAGAAAAAATTATGACACTGGTGGATTTCCATAGAGCTACAATTGATTGGATCAATCTTGACTCTTTGTAAGACGGGGCCCTGATCTGTATTTTGTACAACGGCTAGTCTTAATGATAGTCTCACTGTGGTATAGATCTTTGATCTTTTATTTTTATTATTTTTTTGTAAATACAAAGTGAAAAAGTTTGACGGGATATCTGCACAATTCAGTTTTGGCTGCCAAAATTAATTGGATACCCTATTATTGAATCAAACTGAATTCACATAACCCCATTTCTGCTGTGCATACTTCAATCAATTAGTATACAAATAGACATCATAGAGGGGATTAGTAATATGATTGAGGCATAGCAAAGGAGATTAGTATCATTTCAAAGATTTTATTATAATGCCCTCAAGCAATATGCTGTGCATGATTTGTTTTATAAGATAGTGATATGGATCCTTGTTATGTGATACACCATTGCTCCGTAACACAAAGCTTTGCGATCAATCGCTAATACCAGTGACCAATGAAGATCATCGGTCACTGAGCACTCTGTTTGAAACACTGACCGGGAACCAATCAGTGCCGTTCTTTCATATTTGCGATTCATCGCAAACCTTTGTGCTAAAGAGCCCAGGACTGGTCAATAGAAGTTAGTCATTAGGGTAAATTGCCAATTCGTCTTTATTGCCAACTCGTCCACTCATCACATGGTCTAGCTTCATTAAGTCTAATGCCATTATGTCCATCAACATTTCAACTAACAACCATTTGGTCCAATCATTACTTCTTCTAATCACCAGTTGGTCTACGACCATTTTGTCTCGTAACCGGTTGGTCTAATATCCATTTTATTTTCATTCATTTTGCTCAATTATAACACTAGTCCAAAAAATAGACGAAATGGTATATGAACTAAATGGCTATTGGACCAACTGGTTATTAGACAAAATGGAGAGAGGAAAAGGTGGCAATTAGACTGTGGATAGTGGACGAACTGACGGTAGACCAAATTATAGTAGACAAGTTGGCAATTGGAGCAAAAGAAAATAAACCGTCATTACAATTTTTGTGGAATATGTAATCAATAACAGATCATGTGACAGATTTCAGCCAATCACTTGATTAGGAGCCATTAAACACCATTTTGTAACAGTAGTTAATGCTTGAAAAGGTTAATTTTGCTTTTCTTGATTTTTGGGGGGTGGGGAATTAGTTTTAATGATGTAGGTCCCTATAAAACACATCTGAATAAAGAGGTTATAATCCATAATCAAAATCATTCATGTAAACAAAATCAAGTATAAATTGTGTAATCAAAATGGTGTAGTGAGGAAAGTGCATGTAAGAAACCAAAAAAATTATTTGATATGAGGAATTGATTGCAAAATGCCAAAACTGTGCTAGAATATCCAAACTACAAATAAATTGTGCGATGAAGTATCAAAATGTGTCATGAATATCCCATGATATTTAGAAGGTTAGCTGAAATTGAAATAAATAAAGAACGGTGCATTAAAAGGGATTTCGAGAGATGGCAAAAACACAAAGAAAATATTTTTGAAATTGAATTAAAGAAATAAAATAGTGGCTTGAATTGTCTTGACACTTTGAAACATTATTTTGTTCAATGCTCAGTCCCTCCAAATATAAGCCTTTATTTTTTTGTACCGGTATATCTTTCTCCTTTTTTTTTGCTTTCATTCTAATCTACGAACTTGCATTTACAGATGCATCCTTACTTCCACCTATTCCTGTTCAATTCATTGTCACAACTGACTTGCAGAATAAATATTATTCTTTTGTCTGGAAAGTCGGAAAACAAAAGGAAATTGTTTCTGTTGAAATCACACCGTACATAACAAAAAAAGTGTGTTGAATTCTAGGCATTATAATAAAGTGATTTTCACATTTTGACTATTTATGGATATTTATTTATCTATTTTTTTTTTTTTTTTTTTTTTGGATTAAAAGTATGGCACAGTGGGAAAATTTCACAAAACAAAAAACAATCTTCTCACTTCATATTCATAGTAGAAAAAGATAAAATATTATGGGTGTGTTTCACAAAGATTTACATACATGTATCAGGGTTGTGAGTGGTCACAAATAAAAAGATCTGAAAAAAGCTGAAGAGTGTCGAAAAAATCTGACATAGAAAGAGCTCCCATACTTTATGTACAGAGGAAAGCCAAAAATAAGCTAAAATTAAGCTGAAAATCAAAAAAAAAAAATGAAATCAGCTATAAAAAATCTGAACTACATGTATCACACCCCTGATAAATGTACCGGTAAGTACAATGTACGACTTGAGTGGCACTTACATGTACGTACATGCCTACATGTAGTTGCATGCGTTATAAAAGGCATGACCACATTGGTCAGATCATGCCAAGAGGATGCGCACTACTGCGTATTGATCAATAAGATTGCGCATTGCATACCATGTACGCATCTGCATTTAAGTGCGACTCTAAGTCATACTTAAATCTTTGTGAAACATCCCCCTGTATGAACTGAAAGGTGCAAGCATGCAACATCAAACAACATGTGCTTCTTGCAAAAGGGTTTTTACAAAATAATGTGAGCATTTAAATAAACATTCTTTCTTTCGCAGGAACAAGATTCACAATATTAAACAGGTATAAGTACATGTATGCCAAAATATCACAAAAACAACAAAAACTATACTCATATGCAACATGACAAAACACCTACCACTCGCACCCCCTCCCCCCCCCCCCCTCCTATAAAATAGATATGATCTGTTTCTTGCTTCTTACATGTAGGTTTGTTAAGGTTTTTTTTTTATTTTACGTGGCAAAGAAAAGGGTTATGCGAAACCTGCCCCATTGTGTTAATGTACCTTCTGCAAGAGGTTATTGAGGTCCTCTTCCTCAAAAGTGTGCTCATTCCGAAAGTCAACATGGGCGATCATCTGAAGGAGATCAGTTTGGCTTACTTCAGCTAGAAGAGCACAATGATGAATAGATAGACAGATAGATTGAAAGATAGATCGATGGATGGATGGACCAACAGAGTAATATAAAATATATTGCATAACATATACATGTAGACATAATAAAAAGCAAACAATGATATGTGCAAATGCAAAAAGCTGTAATAGAATGACAAAGACCTCGATGTAAAATGTACAATGTCATTTAGGAAGAGGCCAGCAAGAAATGAATGGATACATGCAAGTAGATTTGATAGTTGTAAAAAAAAGAGATGGTACAGTTGTAAGATAAAGATAGACAGACAGACAGACAGACAGATAAATGTAGATTGGTTGGTCGGTCGGTCGGTCGGTCGGTCGGTCGGTCGGTCGGTCGATAGATAGATAGATAGATAGATAGATAGAGTGATTGATTGATTGATTGATTGATTGATTGATTGATATAAAGAAAGATTCATAAGTAGACCAATATAATCACAGAAAAAATAGATGCATGTAGAGACAGCATGGTAGGATGGAAAGAAGAAAATAGATGGATAGACACTTTACATGAGTACAGTATATTAAGCTAGGATGAGCACAAGGAATTCAATAACAGCTCATTAATGTAATAACAAACTATTCACAAAAAGTTTATATGAATGATGATATCAGATTTTGTTTTGAAATCACAATAATTCTCTGCAGAATTTGAAACGTCAAGTGTGCCATCTCTCCAGTACTATTGTTTCACCCAAAGGTAGAAAGCACATGTAAAATGAATAAACTTGGCAGGAGTCAATCAAATTCATGCAGTCAAGAAGAAATTTGCAGATGGAGGCAAATGCGAACAGAGGAAATCTGTTCACATCAGAGAATTAATTCCTGTTTAAAAAAATATACATGTCCTGTATGTACATGTAGAAATAAAGACAACAGTTTAATGGCCAAATGCAAATCTAGACAAGAGAGAAGGGAAAGAATAAAATATGTTGAATTAGTAAAATATGGAGTTCAACGAGCTCAGCTGTTTCATGGTCAATCGTACTAATAATGTCCCAGTGGTGAGTTAATATGAATTACAGATATTAAATTACTTCTTTTCAACACTGTGTACCCACAAGAACAAACTTAGTATTGGAGAATGTTCATGAACTTTTGGTTGTGTTTGAAAGGAGTATCAGCCCGTATTACATCCAAAATGATCAACTCTGATGATGAATCATGCATGCATAGGATGGGAATTGTTATTCAGTGCAAAATAGTATAAAACAGACGTGGAATTTCAGATAATTTTGAATATCAAATAAACAAAACAAGATGAATGTATAAAAACTATAAATAAGATTTCCGGCAAAGTATGAGGTGAGTGCACTACCATTGGATTGCAATGAATTGAACAAAAATTGAATATACTTATGAGACAACACCGTCATGAGTTAAAAATTAACAAGAATTGACAATTAAAACAAACCAATATCTTGAAGTCAAAAGAAACAGATGGTAACCCATTCCGTTGGAAACAATTTTAGTCATGCACCACAAAGAAATTAATACTGTTGCACCACATGTGAACAAATATACAGACAAATATATGCATACAGAATGAATAAAATGATACTGTGGGGGCACACATTGGCATCTATGTTAGTATAGGTTAGCTTGGTGTAAAAACAAAGCAGCTAGAAATCATGAACGCACAGCCAGAAGTGGATTACAGGTACAAAACCATACTGTGGCACCACATATAGGCATTCCTGTTATTGCTTGTCTACCTTCTGTATGAGTTTAGTAATATCGTCGGGATTGAAAGATTCCATTGACGATGGATCAAGATGCCCGATGAGGTTGTCCAAGAACTTCTGATCCGTCGGCTTCCCCTTCCCGACTTTAGGTTTACGAATTTAAGGGACGCATGCATAAATAGAATCAAAATGATTAGTGAGAAATGAAGGTGATGGTATTACTGACAGGTTCACAGACAAATCAACTCAGGGGACAAAAAGGTATAAACAAATGCCAATGGGACTCGAAGAAATACACTCGACTATAATCATCAAAATGTTCAGATACAAAAATAGAAAAGATTGGCAGAAAATGAAAATATGATGCAAACATTGCACAATAAAATGATGATACATTTGACCAAATATATATGCTACTGAGGGGAGACCATGAAATGCTTTTATAAGTACATTGTAGGTGTATTGGTAGCCTGAAAGATCGGGGAGCATTTCATTTTAAGCTGTTTTTTAATTATATAAGATCAATGAATGACTCTATTATGAACAGTGCTAAATCAGGCTTGGTATTATCTTCCTTATTCCTGTCAACTATTAAGGTTGATATCTAATCTTCGCAGATGAAATATTCGTGATTATAAGGATAGAAAATTTGATATTTTAAAGTTTAGTTTTATAACAGCATTGTAGAAAATGGTCTCAGTTAGGAGTCCTAAGAAGGGTCACCTCTCATGCACTGATAAAGTATTGTGTAACTTGCAAATAATAGAATAAAAAACGGAGACAGTTCAACTTTTATAATTTAAACTTCTTGCCGACAGGACCCAAGTGGTTCCTGTCCTCAGTCTATGGGAATTGCAGAAGCCTGCAGTCAAAGGGTTGCAATTGTTGACTAGATTTAAGAGTACTTTTCATATTTCCAAATGAATGAACTTTTAAAGAATAATATATTCACATATTTAAAGTACAAACTTTAGTTGATCCTGCATGGCAGGGAATAATTTTGCTTTACAAATTTGAATAGCATTTTTGGTCATAAGAGAAAAGCTGTCATTTAAGTAATGGACAGTCCTATGTAAAAAAAAATGCTATACAAAAGACTTTATGCATAGCAATCTTTAAAAAGATGTGGGGGAAATTGCAATGCGATACCAGAAAAATTATTCCCTGCATGGAGAATCATCCCACAAAACTTAGAAATGATCGTAGAAAATTAATCTACCATTGATTCCATTGACTACAATGTACAATCAATCGTACGATCATTAGCTAAACTTTTTGTTACAGAACCCTGACAGACTTACGTGCTTGCTGTTCCATGGCCTTTCTGGCGATGACCCGAAGACGCTGGATCTCTTTTTTCTTCAGCTCATCCAACTGACTTCGGATGTGACTTCCAACGTTGTTTAACTGCTTCCCAAATTTACCAGACTATAGAATGAAAAATTAATGTGTATTTGCATACATGAAATTTGTCAAAGTTTTTGCTTATAATGATACAAAGTTAGACTGCAGTTCAAATAATCCCAATTAAACTGTTGGAATATATAGACCTCGCATTGAAACGATCATATGCAAAAGAAAAACAACCTACATTACTTCACTTCTAGCTGATGTCTGAAAATGGTCTATAATCCTCCTCCATCTGCCAAATTGGGTCGTAAGTAAAGCTGTTTATAAAATCATGCATAAATAACTTTACGAAATATCTTACGATTAATCGTGAAAAATGTATTGTAGTCCATCATGAAAAAACATCCCCGCGTTTATTAACAGTTATACAATGTACCTTTAATACAACTGGGGCCCGTTGCAGAAATAGTTGCAATCAATCGCAACTCTAAAAATCATGCGCAACTTGATTTTCAACCAATCAACAGCGCGCATTTGGGACTTGCGATTGATTTTTTGACTTGCGTTTAAACGCAACTCTTTCTGCAACGGACCCCTGATTGGGTTACTGAATTATATGATTGTTTTCATTGATCATAACCAATCATAAAAATCTGCCCTATGATCGATTGCCAAGTTTTGTCTTGAACATTCAGCGTGCTTCCTCTTTGTTGTATACAAAGGACATTGAGCACATTTCTGGTAAAAAAAGTTATGACAATAACAGATTTTTGTACCGTAGTTGATGTTGATTGGATCAATCACAACTCTTTTTAAAGGACAAGTCCACCCCAATAAAAAGTTGATTTGAATAAAAAGAGAAAAATCCAACAAACATAACACTGAAAATTTCATCAAAATCAGATGTAAAATAAGAAAGTTATGATATTTCAAAGTTTCGCTTGATTTCACAAAACAGTGATATGCACATCCTGGTCAGTATGCAAATGAGGATACTGATGACGTCATCCACTCACTATTTATTTTTTTTTTTATTATGTGAAATATGAAATATTCAAATTTTCTCCTCATTGTCAAGTGAAACAATGATTTATTCTGCCCTGAACATGTGGAATTAACATTGTTTAATACTTTATGGCTCAGTCAAGTTGGTCCTGGAAAAAATGAAATATTGTATAATTCAAACAATAAAAAACAAAAGAAATAGTGAGTGAGGGACATCATCGACTGTCTCATTTGCATGCAACTGAGTTGTGCATATCACCGTTTTGTGAAAAATAAGTGGAACTTAAAAATATCATATCTTTCTTATTTTACAATTACATCCGATTTTGATGAAATTTTCAGTGTTATGATAGTTTGATTTTTCTCTATTTACTCAAAACAACATTTTCCTGGTGTGGACTTGACCTTTAAGACAGGACCCAGGTCTATGACAAAGTCACCACTCACCAGTAAATCATTGGTGTCCATCTCATCCATGTGACTCTTCATTTCTGGGTCGGCTTCCAAAACTTGGATGACTTCTCGGAGATAGCCTTCATATTCTAGGCCTAGATCCTGTATCAAGGAAGTAAATCGTAGCAATTATCCAACACCATAATAAAGATTATAGATTAAAAAGGTACCATAAAATGAAGTGGAACTTAGACTATCTGGACATGAGCATAAATGCCAATTCTACCATTCCGACCGTTTCATGAAAGTTGTCAGCACTGACTAAATTGTCAGTGCTGACAATTTCAGTGAAATCTTCAGTTTTGATTGGCTGAAAGGCACTGGCCTCTGACTGTTACTATGGTAACTGTCGGAGAAAGACAACTTGTCAGTGCTGACAACTTTCATGAAACACCCACCTGGTATGTAGGCCACAGCTTTTTAGCTTCTTGCGGTGCAAAAATGTATGCAAAAAGGGGCTTCTATTGCATTTAAAGGTAGCAAAATTGTACCGTTCTTTATCACCAAGCCAGAACAGAAAAGCAACACAAATATGTAAGAAGTTAGATTAAATATAAAACATAAAACAGAAGGAAAGGAATAGGAAAGGGAAGATTAAAAAATAAATTAGACATTTGTGTAGAATACATGTAGGGTGGGGAAAATTTTCACTCCATAAAAACCATGAAATCAAGAAGGAAATAAAAGTGATCCAATTTTGTCAGTCATTCTTAAGTTCATTTTCAAATGAAATTTGAAACTACTCAACTTAGCCAATCTGTTTGAATGGCATATTAAATGAATTCAGACATCACCTGCATAAATCAAATTTAACAGTGTTTTCTTTTTTTTCTTTTAGAAAGGCCATCAAGTATTTGTAAATAAATACAGAATTTTTCATAAGATACTAAATGTAACAAATCCGCTCCAAAAAAGAAAATAACAAAATAAATAGAAACAAAACAAAGGAAGAAGTCTAAGCATAGTTAGGACGACACAAAATCAATGCTATGGAAAAAAAATCTCACTCAATTGCACTATGCTTGCTTCTACATATACAGGAATTTTTTTTATCATTGTATAATATCTTAATTATGAAAAAAAGTGGTTTCCCTCTTATAGTTAATCATGTCATTCAGTATATATGCTCCCTTGCGTGAAGATGAACATCAATATTTTGGAAATGATCTCTAACAGAAAATGAGTTGGTTTTGTTTTTCTTTTTTTTTTATTTGTGAAAAGCAAGGATGGTCTGATTATTCATACTGGTACCATATCGAGAAGTGACAGTGTCATAAAATATATAATTTCATTCGTTTATTTTATATTGTATTTCTCCAGACCTGGGAATAGGAAAAAAAAATTCAAGGAATCAACTGATACGTTATAAATGCCACAAATAATACATGGAGAAAATATTATGAAGCCCAGCATTCCTGGAAATGTGGTTTAAAAGTGTAGTTTAGACTAGGGTTAGATCAGGGACCTGGGAATAATTTTGTTTTGTTTAGTTGGGGGTGCTGAAATAAATTTGACATTCAAAAAACGGGGGGGGGGAGGAGGGGTTCACTACAAAATAAATGTAATTTTGATCCGTAAAAATTGTTGATAAGCAAAAAAAAATTGTTTCAACACAAGATGTTGGTCATTTTTCGATACATAGATATCCAATGTGACACACCTACCAGAATTCTAGGGGGTGCTGCCGACTGCTGCCTATGGAGAATATTACACACAGCACCCCCTGGGGAAAGTCTTGGCGGTGCTTTTGCACCCCCAGCACCCCCGCTTCTCAGGGCCATGGGTTTAACCAAGGTTTAATTATCAAAATACCACCCAGAGGCCCGTATTCTGAAGTCAGGTTTAACTTAGACCACTCTGCTAAAATTATGGGAAGCCAAAAGTGTCAAATTTGTTTATTAAGTTGCATGTTTCTTATGTTTACTGTGCTCTTTCCTGATTCATCGATGGTGACGGCAATCATCTATTTATACTTCCTAGAGAACTACAAATGATTTGAGAGCCAAATGAGTTGAAAAATTATATCTCTATACTGTTAGTGATTTATGTAACAATTGGCTGTCCTACTTAAACCACAACTTTAAACCTGGGTTTAAGTTAAACCCAACTTCAGAATATGGGCCCAGAGGGTCTATTCATCATACTTACAGCGAGTCCATCTCCTTCAGCCTTGTTGATGATCTCCTCACCGAGCTTTTCTGCTTTCTCTTCATCGGGTGATTTTGGATCAAGTGGGGCCTGATGAGCAACATGCACTATCAGCAGGAGTAACAGTGATAGTTTCCATTCCAAAAGAGCCATTGTGTAACTTTATTGGGACTAAAAAAAAAGATAAAAAGATATGAGAGATTATATGACACCTAGATAGATTCTGGGCATTTGATTGGTTGTTTGATATCGATCATTTGGACCATTTTACAATGACGTCATCGACCGTGCAATTTAGGATCCATTCATCGTGCAATTTTGGATCCATACGATTTTGTCCATTGCACGCGACAAGGGCATTGTACATGTACACGACATACGCGACAATCGACAGACCGAGCTCGCACTGCATGTGCATGATCATATTTTGCATCGAAACTGATAAATTTCCTATGAAAATAATCTAGTTTTAAGTGTCATATAAACCAAATAATGAATGTTCCTTCATTCTTACAATGGACAGAATACTTCATTCGGTAAAAGATGAAATGAATGATCCATTCAACTCAGCTACACCTCGTTGAATGGATCTTTTCATCTTTCACCTCATGAAGTATTCTCTCCATTGCACTCATAAACATATTATATGACTCCTAAATAGATCCTTGTGATTTGATTGGTTGTTTGATATCGTTCATTCAGCCCATTTTGCAATGACGTCATCAACAGTTCAATTTTGGATCCATTCATCGTGCAACTTTGGATCCATACGATTTTTTGTCCATTGCACGCGCGCACCTAGACTGCAGCTGCAGGCACCAGCATGTTGTAATGACGTAACAATCAACAGACCAAACTCGCACTGCATGAGCATACACGTTTTTCAGCGAAATTCATAAATTTCATATTTAAAAAAAATCTATTTTTAGGTGTCATATAAACCGAATAATGACTTTTTTTCACTCGTGCAATGGACAGAATACTTCATTCGGTGAAAGATGAAATGAATGATCCATTGATCTTTCACCTCATGAAGCATTCTGTCCATTGCACTCATAAACATTCATTATTTGCATACTATACTGCAAAGGATTGGATTCTATCAACATTAACCATGCTGCTGTCCCACGACAAAAGGAAGCAGTTCTCTGATTTCTCTCAAAATTTGCATTTTTTCTTGATTTTTTGATATTGTCTGTATGCTCTACAATACATGATGGTTTTTAAATGGATTCACATGACCTCCACCTCCAATCTCTGAAATATGCACATTTCAAAAGCAAGTTACTGTACTTTTATTTACACTTCTTCCACTAGTCCACTGCAACCACCCTGCCTGTGGGGAATCTAATGTATATCTATCAAAGCCAAATGCAGTTCACAGAACACACTTCAAAAGTTCATTATTCATAACTTTTGTAACCAAAAATACTATTATTTCCATACAGTTGCAATTAATTTTTCATTAACAGTAACTTGGGGATAATTTTTGTATTCACCAGAATGATCAAAAACTTGAATTTTGAGCATATTTTTGTGTACGCTCTCTATTGGTAGAAAGTAAAATGTCAAGAAAATTTTCATTTTTCAATCTCTATTTTTAATTTAGAAAAAATAAATAAAATAATTCAATTTACTTAAGAGCCAAGTTATATGATGAATAGCTGTAATGGAAACTGACAGTGTCAAAAAAATCAAGCATTTGTCCCCAAGAACAAGAGAAAATATGCCAAACATTGCAAACCTTATTTCACCACACAGGGAGTAGTACCGTAACAGAGAACAAGTTATATCATAACCTCGTTCATTGAATGAGTGACTTCTTCTACACCAATCCACAAGCCAGGAGTTAATTTCTTATGTCAAGGTACATGTATGGTGTGTAGAAGTCTTGCAAATGTAGAAACGGTGTGAACATGATTGTTGAAACTCAATTGAGGAGATTTCATAGACCAAATAATAAGAGTAATGAGCCCGGAATTCAACATGTGCCTCCATTCGACATGGCAAACTTATTATTCGACAAGCCAGCACAACACCATGAACACACACAAAACAAAAAAAAACAGGCACTATCACTCACCACATGAAAGTCCCGATTTCAATTCCAAAATCTCCTTTTTAGAAATCAATTAAAAATTTGGTTTTGGTGCCATATTTCTGGAGCATGTGGCGGCTTAGCTTCAAAATAACCACCAAAAAACACTTAAAAACTCAACCTAATAATAGGCCCTTGAATTGAAATTGTACAGCAATACATGTACGTACATGTTAATTAACGGCATGCTAGTCGCGGCAGGCCTTTATTTGACGTGGTGTCAGAGTGTAATGCGTGAGCAAATGCACGATGCGCTTTGCCTTTGTCGAAATAAGGGCGGGGCTGTTTGTTGAAATTGAATGCGGCCACATTTTTTTTACGAAATTAAGATAGAAGTTGTAAATAAACATTGCAATAAAAAAAAGACAAATATATCCACCAGACATTGATGCAAATTTATATTAGGCCTAACCTTACGGTCTAACTTAGTTACGTTGGAGTGACTTTTTAGAACAAAAAATAAATTATTGCAGAAAAAGCAGCTGTCGAATTGTGGGCAGCCGGCAGGTTGGGCATTCAATTTTACTTTTTGTTCCAAGTTAAAGATTCAAAGGTATGAGCATACATTGCTTAGCAGTTTTACTCTTTTCCAGAAAGTCACAGAAAAAAAATTGCAATTTATTTTAAGGGTAACTGAAATTGAACTGCATTGCCCAACTAACGTTAGAACAGAAACACCACTACTTACGACTGGGACTACAATGAAGATATAACTCCAAACATTACTCAATATCATCGTCAAAAGGCCTTAATAATTACACCTGCGAAGTGTCAAAGTACAATCTCAATGAATTATATTGTTTAACAATATCGGAGCTTCAAAATCATACTAAGCAATATGCATACCTTGAAGAAATTCATCAATAATAATAGGTCCGTCTGGAAGAGATTTTCATAAATACCCTCAATTTTATGATACGTGTCCTTATGACCTTAATAAATAATAATCCAATTAACTGAGCGCGAGCCAATATCGATATCTAAGCAGATATCGATATCATTTTTCCCCCTCTTCAGATCATCACCCAGAAGGAAAAACCAGTTCCACTGGACCAGTTAGACCAGTAGAATTTTAACTCTTTAATTCTTTAACTGGTAAAACTCTGGATATTGGAACATCG